>NC_138382.1:74307739-74367429 GCF_054177405.1 Leptonychotes weddellii | reverse complement strand
GGGACTCCAGGATCATGACCTGAGCCGAAGGCAGTCGCTTAACCAACTGAGCCACCCAGGCGCCCCTAGACTAGTCTTAAAACTTCTTTTTCCAGCTGTAAAGAGAAAACTTCCCTTTTGCAATGATAATTCGCAACTAAAATTCATTTTCATTTAAGGGGATTTTTCCTTCTTCTTCTTCTTTTTTTTTTTAATGTAGGCTCCATGCCCAAAGTGGGGCTTGAACCCATGACCCTGAGATCGAGAGTTGCACGCTCTACTGACTGAGCCAGCCAGGCGCCCCAACGGGGATTTTTGCTTCTTAAACCAGGTTTCTCCCAAGATGTGAGCCTGTGAGGACTTCCTGCCCAGGGAAGAGATCCATATGATATTCAGGCATGGCAAACAGTGGGGTGCTGGGTAACAAAATGAACAGGGTCTATAAGGGTTTTGAAAGCCACACCAGCAGACACAAAATGGCTCAGAGGCTACCAGGGGCTGGCGGGGAAGGAGAGAGGCACTGACTACACAGGACATGGGGACTGAGAGCATAGTGGGACAGTTCTCGATGTGGTGTAAATACAGGACTCTAGGTGCTACACAAAATTCCATAAAGAACTGTATGCTCGGGACGCCTGGGTGGCTCAGTCATTAAGTGTCTGCCTTTGGCTCAGGTCATGATCCCAGGGTCCTGGGATCGAGTCCCGCATCGGGCTCCCTGCTCAGCAGGAGGCCTGCTTCTCCCTCTCCTACTCCCCCTGCTTGTGTTCCCTCTCTCGCTGTGTCTCTCTCTGTCAAATAAATAAATAAAATCTTTAAAAAAAAAAAAGACCTGTATGCTCAAAAGGCTGAACTTAACTTTAAAAAAGGGGTGGGGAGGATGGAGAGAATACCATCTGGCTCAGGAACCACATGGCCCTTCTTGCTCCTGAGCCAGGGGGCTTCCCTCCCTGAGCAGAGGAGCTGCATCCTGCCACTCCCTCTGGACGCGGGTGTTCCCAAGGGGTCCTCAGATACTGAGAACTGCCGCCACCAACAGGACATGTGCATCTGGCTGCATCACCCACCAAATCCTTGACTTGGTGATGACTCAGGGAAGGGTCTACCACATCCCCGCTTCCCGGAGGGGAACTCAGCTTGGAGACAGAACATCACTAGCCCGAGACCCGACAGTGACCAGGGGCCCAGCTGGGACTTGACTCCAGGTCAGGCCCTCCCCCAGCGCCTCACACCTACCTTTCTTCACCGATGGGACCTTCCTGGCCATGAGGATGGGGAGGGGCACCGTGCCCAGATATGCACCTCCCATCTCAGGGCCGACCTGCTTCTTCCTCCGCCGTCGCCTCTTCAGCTGATGGGCGGCCAGGGCCAGGGCCACCGTGCCCAGGGCTGTGGCAAAAAGGACCTTCCGCAGGCCTGGTGTCAACCGCAGCTGGGAGAAGGCAGACTGCAGGAAAAGAGGGAGGCGGCTGGGCTACATCTCCCTGGAGGAGCTGAGGTGGGCAGAGCTGTGCTGGGGAGCACCTGAGGGACACAGGAGGCCTCAGGCACTCGGGGTCCATTTGCTGACCAGGAATGAGAGGCAGTCACCCCCGAGGAGGCACTGGGCCAGCACCTCTGAAATGTGGACCACGGGGACGTAAAGAGGTCGGGGACAGCAAAATGGCAATGCCAAAGAGATCACATCTAGGGCCCAGTAAGGTGTCCCTCACTCCATCGGTCGTGATTCTAACAGCTGCAGTGACTGAGCCCCTACTATGCCAGGCACGGAGCTAGGATTTTACCTGCACTCCCTGGCTGAATGCCTGTCCTTTTCCAGGTGAGACTCTGAGGCTCACATAGGTTAAGACACGTGCTCAAGGTGACAGGGAGTCAGAAATCGAACCTAGGTCTCCTGACCCCATTTCTTAATGACTCCTTGAAGTTGGTAACATTCCCTCCACCTAACTGCCCCATCTGTACAATTCCCTGCTCCTCACTCTCTGCCTGCAGAACTGGGAGCCCCTCACGTGGGGCTGCACCCCACACAGCAGACCTGGTCAGCCACAAACATCTGCGGTTGGCAGGAAGGGCATTATTGACCCCTTTGATAGACTGAAACACTGAGGCCAAGAGTTCACATAGCCCTAGCATGAAGACCGGGCTTGGGACTCCAGACTCCTCACCTAGTCATTCCTGCTCTGCACAAAGAGAAGACCCCAGAAGCCTGGGGCAATAATGAGAGACAGGCTTTCCCAAAGGCTAGAGACCCTGGGATGAGTGGCTCAGTGTTTCAGAGGCCAGAGGGGTAAAGGCAGGACCACAACCCATCCCAACGTTTACCTGCCCAAAGGTCGTGTACAGGAACACAGGGATCTCGGCCACCGTCATGGCCAGCGCCTGGATCATGGACATGCCCTCGGTCCTCCGGAACGCCATGGCAGGACCAGCACCCTCGGGTCTAAGAGTTTCCAAGGAAAATGTCTTCAACTGGCTGCTGGCTGGGTCCCAGGCACCATCCACGCCTCGGAAAGATAGGGACACACATACCAGAGGGTCCTTCCACAGAGCTGAGAGACAGATGACCAAGTCGGACAAGGATATGCTCAGGTGAGCACAGCGAAATGCCCGTAAGAGTGCCCTGGGGGATGAGGTGGGAGCAAAGCCCACCTCTGGAACCCCAGGCCTGGAATCAGGCCCCCGCCTTCTGCAACCACCAGCAGGAAGGCAGCCAAATGTCCCACATACCCTCTGCCCGCCCTGAGCCCTAGGAGCAGAAGACTGCATCTCTGGCATGTTGGCCCAAGAACAGACCCAAGGCCTGGGAGATGGATAGGTCACTCTCAAACTTGGGGCTTTCTGCCACACTTGCACAATCTTTTTAAACCCGTGGTCCACTGGCTACACAAAAACTTCAGGCCACAAAAGGGTCAGGCCCCTGACTGAGAATCATTACATGTTTTTCACCTCCCACAAAGCCAAGAATGTTTTTATTTCCTGCGGACTGTATTATGAAAGCAGCAGGGTGCTCCCTCAAATAGCGAAAGCTACTACACTCTATGTGTATATTCTGCACTGGGTTCTTTCCATATGTTATTTCACGGGATCATTACAATTCTGTGAAGGAGATGCTATCTAGCCCCGCGCCCCATCTCTGCCAATTTCCAAAGAGGGAAGTGAGACTCAGAGGGGTTTTAAGTCAGGAGGAATCCACAGTCATACCGCTAGTATGAGGTAACATCAGGACTTGGACCAAGGTCTACTGGACTTTAGACTCTGTGCTCAGTACAACCCTTTAGCTAAACCTGACATGCAGTAGGAAGTGGCAAGCCCCAGCAGAACCACAAACTACAAGAGCAACTTTCCCCATTCCAAGGTCAGTGAATAAATGGCTCGAGCACACATTGCCCAGTCCCCAAGATCCTGCAGAGCACTCCCCAACTGCCACCACAAAGACCAAGGATGCCTTCAAGGTCTCCTGGGACCTCAAGCGGAAGGAATACACAGACCAGGACAGACCCTATCGACCTGGGACGGCAGCCAAAGTCACTGGAGCAGCACAAGAAACAGCTTATTCCCAGTGAGTGGGAAGGATGGACGATCCTACCAGTGTAGATCTAGCGCTGGGCTGCGTGCATGAGAGGGGCAAGTGGGGGAATACCCAGTCTAGGGCCAAGGAAACGGTCATGCTGTTAAGACAGGAGACATCGTGGGGCACCTGGGTGGCTCAGTCGGTTAAGCGACTGTCTTCAGCTCGGGTCATGATCCTGGAGTCCCAGGATCGAGTCCCATGTCAGGCTCCCTACTCTGCGGGGAGTCTGCTTCTCCCTCTGACCCTCCCCCATCTCATGCTCTCTCTCTCTCGTTCTCTCTAATAAATAAAATAAAATATTAAAAAAAAAAAAAAAGATAGGAGACATCGTGCCAGGAGGCTGTGAATTGACCACCTCCAGTGGTCAGGGCCCGGGTTCGTATCACAAGCCAGCCCTCTCATTCCCCCAACCCGGCCCAGGCCTCAGAACACCAGAGGATCAGCAACCACTATTTCCCCAGCACTTACACTATAGGCCAGGCTTCCCACAAGCTCTGGCTGGGAGTCAAGTCACTCAGAGACAACCACTGCTTATGATGGGGAAACTAAGGCCATGAGACGTACGCAACCTGACTGACTTCGCTAACTGACCAAGCTGGGATGTGACCTCAGCTGCAAGGGATCCTGAAGCTATGGTGTTTCCCCTGAGGCGCCTGCTACAGCAACCGCGTCTCCCTCCTTGCCACACCTGAAGGACTTCTGGGCCCAAGTGAGGAGCCCACAGGGAGCTACAACAGTGAACTCGAACACGTGCTCCAGGAGTGAGACGGGGCTGGGAGGCCTGGTTACTTGCCTGCAGGAGAGTCAAGAGCAGCCTCTGCTGCTCCAGACGAGAGGAAGAGTGGCAAGTGCAAGGTGATGACACTGCCCCCAAGCCTGCTTCACTCCAGGGTTGGATCCAGACTCAGCTCAACCGTACTCTATTCTTCCCCACTGACACAACCTGGGGAGAAGCCTCCTCTTCTCCACGATGACGGCCTGTAGCAACGTTTCCCACCCTGTGCACACTTCCAACGCCATTCCCAGCTGGGGAAGTCACCCTATAACCTTGGGCAGGAACCTCTGCATTTGGCCCCCCCTGTGGCATTTACAACACCCTCAGCTTGGATGCCCACACTTTCCACAGCGGCAACCTCCTCCCTTGCCCTGGGCAATCCTATTAATGACTCTGGCCTGAGCAGCCCGTCCTTCCTGCCTGACCCCAGCAATGTCCCGAGCCCAGGCACTCCGCTGAACCACCCTCTGCCCAGTCTCTCTTCATGGCACCCTACACACCTTACAAGTCTGACCAAGCACTTGTAATGCGTAATGGGCACTCCCGTACTGAACCTCAGCAATATCCCCTTCTTCAGAATCTGTTCATCTCATCTTGGACATCTCCCTGCGCAGCCCCAGTTCAGGCCCCCTTTTCTCTTGCCCGACCCCTGGAATATCCTTGAGGGTCGTCTAGGTGCCCACTGGCGCCACCCACGGCCGGCACACCTGCTCCCTCCATCTCGGGTACTTCCTAGCCCACGTTCGGGTACCTACGACCCTGCCACGTTCCAGGCCCGGGCATCTCCTCACTGACCTAACCTGGTACCTTCCGTTCCACCTCTCGCGCCGCCCACGGCCCGGGTACCTGTTTATTCTAACCCCGGCCCTTCTAGTCCGTCTGAGCCCGGACACCTGCGCTCCCACCCAGATCCTTGCTCAGACCCGGTTCCCACCCGCTGCAAGCCTCAGTCCCGGGCCCTGCCGCGTCGCCCGCCGCACGAGCTCAACCCGGGGCGCCACTCACCCAGGATCCCATCGCTGCGGAAGGGCAGCGTCTCCTTCTCCGGCGCCCGCGCAACCAACCTCGCGGCCACCGCGGGGGGCGTGGCCTCACGCCGGGCCAACCCTCCTTTGCCCAATGAACATCGCCGAATTCCGGCCAACGGGCCTGGTCACGTGACCAGCCTGGCCGCACCTCCCTCGGCCCCTGCTCCGCCCCCTAAGTGCGGTTGAGGCGCGGAAGTGATCTCCCCTACCATTGGCCGTCGGGATTCGATTGACTCCGGTGGCTGAGTGGGGCGGGGCCACCCTTAAAGAGGCTGAGGCGGAGCTATGAGGTCTCTAAGGGTCTTTCTGGGAGGGACCTGCGATCGGTTTGAGCCCTATTTGGCTTCGCTGCTCCTTTGGATTCCCACACAAATTCGGCCCGCCCTTCAAGGGCCCATTTTCTTTCTTTCTTTTTCTTTTTTCTTTTTTTTAAAGATTTTATTTATTTATTTGACAGAGAGAGAGGGAACACAAGCAGATAGAGAGGGAGAGGCAGAGGGAGAAGCAGGCTTTCCGCTGAGCAGGGAGCCCGATGCGGGGCTCGATTCCAGGACCCTGGGATCATGACCTGAGCCGAAGGCAGACGCCAAACGACTGAGCCACCCCGGCGCCCCAAAGGGCCCATTTTCAAATGCCACTGCCTCTGACTTCCCACAGCATCTTTTTTTTTTTTTTTTAAAGATTTTATTTATTTATTTGAGAGAGAGAGAATGAGAGAGAGCACATGAGAGGGGGGAGGGTCAGACGGAGAAGCAGACTCCCTGCTGAGCAGGGAGCCCGATGCGGGACTCGATCCAGGGACTCCAGGACCATGACCTGAGCCGAAGGCAGTCGCTCAACCAACTGAGCCACCCAGGCGCCCTTCCCACAGCATCTTAAACCAAACTTGGCACTCTCCACTTTCTTTTGGAGCTGTTTGCAAATCTCCCCTACCAGACATTGTCTCCCTGAGAGCTGAAGTCAAGTGATTACCTTCCTGCCGCCCAACGGTGCCTCGAACGAAACACTGGGTTTGGAATAGAGCTGACTTGAGTTGGAATCAAGTCCCGCCACTTAAGCTCTCTGGAGTTCACGCGGTTTACCCCTCTGTAAGTGGGTGTGGAATTCCTACCTTGCCCAAGTCACAAGGCTTTGGTGAGGTTTGGAGAAAACAGTGTGGCAAGTCCTTTCGCAACTGCGAAGAGCTGTTTGTCTGGTTTTTGTTTTTTAAGATTTTATTTATTTGAGAGAGAGCAAAAGAGAGAGAAGGAGCAGAAGGAGGGGCAGAGGGAGAAGCAGACTCCCTGCTGAGCAGGTAGCCAGACATGGGGCTCCAGCCTGGGACTCCAGGATCATGACCTGAGCTGAAAGCAGACGCTTAACTGACTGAGCCACCCAGGTGCCCCTGCGAAGAGCTGTTTTTAAATATAATTATCAGCAAGGTCGCATTCCTTCATTCATTTGACAACTAATATATCTATGTGCGAGTGGTGGACAAGATACATGGTTGGCCCCAGGGAGCTCAGAGGAAGCAGATACTTAATTACAACCTTGTGTGATAGTTGCTCTGTTGGGAGAAACTCAGGAATGTGGGGAGACTAGGAGACACCTGGGCTTGCAGGGGGAGGTGAGAGACTTTGAAAAGAAAGGGATGTCCAGTTGCAAACCTGAAGGATGAGCAAGAATTAGCTGGGTAAAGGGGAGAGGACTGAGCATTCCAGGAACAGCACAGGCTGTGACCCCAAGGCGAGAGAGAACCTGGTATCCAGTGAGCCAAGGAAGAGGGAGCCAGAGCAAAGACTAGTGGTCTCCACAGTTGGATTGCCTGGGTTCTGGGCTCAGTCTGACACTCTCACTCTGTGCCCTGTGACCTTGTGCAAATCACTTAACTTTTTGGGCGCCCTTGTGGCTCAGTCAGTTAAGCATCTGCCTTCAGCGCAGGTCATGATCCCAGGGTCCTGGAATCGAGTCCTACATCGGGCTTCCTGCTTGGTGGGGAGTCTTCTTCTCCCTCTACCTTCCCCGCGCCCCACCCCCGCCGCTTGTGCTCTTGCTCTCTGTCATGCTCTCTCTTCAAATAAATAAATAAAATCTTTGAAAAAAAAATCACTTAACTTCTTTAAACCTCACCTTCCTCACCCCTAAAATGAGGAGGAGGATGGTTTCAGAGCTATTATGACCATTCTAGGTGATTATTCACTTAAAAGTGCTCAATGTTGGACCTGGCATGGTCTCAGGACATTTGGCAACTAATTGCTAGTAAGACAACTGCAATAGCCAATTGTAAACTAGTTAAATAGATGAAGCATATAGACTGGGACAGGTATAAGTAATAACTACTACCTACTGTCTCTCTCTCCTATTCATCTATTTATTTATCTTAATTTTTTAGTAGACTCTATGCCCAACATGGGGCTCAAACTCACAACCCTTACAGCTACAGCAAGTGTCACATGAGCTACCAACTGAGCCAACCCGGAGCCCCACTCTCTCTCCTCTTTATCCTGCTGTGTTTTTCTTCCCAGGACTCATCACTTGACATATTTGTTACATATTTGTTTGCCCAAGAAGGAAGGGGCCTTGTTTTGTTTACCTCTCCAACCCTGGTGCCTAAAACTGTGCCTGGCTCACAAAGACTTTCTCTTTGACCAAACCTGTATCAGGCTCCTCTGAGCCCTCTGTTCAACTAGGTTGACCTTGGACTTCCATCTGTGTCCTTGTAGAGTCCAGTTTTAGCAAGAATTTCCCACCCTTGGGGGGCGCCTGCGTGGCTCAGTTGTTAAGCGTCTGCCTTCGGCTCAGGTCATGATCCTGGGGTCCTGGGATCAAGCCCCACTTCAGACTCCCTGCTTGGTGAGCCTGCTTCTCCCTCTCCCTCTGCCTGCTGCTCCCCCTGCTTGTGCTCTCTCTCTCTGTCAAATAAATAAATAAAATCTTAAAAAAAAAAAAAAAAAGAATTTCCCACCTTTGGTATCTGATCACCCTCCATATTTAAACAAATTCCTCATTTTCTACCCTTAATATCTTGGCCTGCCTTCAGGGAGAATCCCACTAGCCTTGATGTTTCCACTTAGTCATTTTCCATCCACTGACACCCCCCCCCCTTTAGCTCTAAATCTCTACTTGTCCTTGTTGTACTCAGAGTTGAGCCCCATTTCCCTCCCTTACTGCAAAACCCCCATTGCAGTGGTCCCTCTTGAATAAAGTCTTCCTTACCATCTTTAACAAATACCATGAATACTTTTATTAAAAATATTTTATTTATTTATTTTGAGAGAAGGCGCCTCCTTAGCGCAGTAGGCAGTGCATCAGTCTCATATTTATTTTGAGAGAGAGAGAGAGCAGGGGGAGGGGCAGAGGGAGGGAAAGAGGGAGAGAAGCAGACTCCTGTTGACCTGAGCTGAAATCAAAAGAGTCATTTAACCGACTGAGCCACCCAGGTGCCCGTAAATCTTTTTTTTTTTTTTTTAAACAGTGCTCAAGTGTGCCTGGGTGGCTCAGATGGCTAAGCATCTGCCTTCGGCTCAGGTCATGATCCCCCCTGGGATCCCCCCTGGGATCGAGTCCCGCATCGGGCTCCCTGCTCAGCGGGGAGCCTGCTTCTCCCTCTGCCTCCCTCTCTCTCTGTCTCTTATGAATAAATAAATAAAATCTTTTTTTTAAGTTTTTTTAAAAATTTATTCATTTGAGACACAGAGATACAGAGAGAGAGGAGAGTGCATGAACAGGGGAAGAGGCAGAGGGAGAGGGAGAAGCAGGCTCCCTGCCGAGCCAGGAGCCGGACGCGGGGCTCGATCCCAGGGCCCCGGGACCACAACCCGAGCCGAAGGCAGATGCTCAACCATCTGAGCCACCCAGGCGCCCAATAAATAAAATCTTTAAAAAAAAATAAACAGTGCTCAGTGTGAGTTATTGAATGAGTGAACATATAAGTATATTGATATATGGCTTTTGAAGATGATAGGGCTGGATGCTGACTCAATGAATGATACTGACCACCATAGACAGACATTGGTAAATAAATGAATGATCAGTACAGATGAATAAAAGCACATAGTGATGGCTCCAAATAAGTAATAAACACAGACTCATTAAATGGGTGCACATTAAGTCACCTGGAAGCTTTCCAAACTCCACCTTCCTGGGCCTCATGCATGCTAAGAGAACCAGTCTGGGAGTGGGTCTGGGGTCTGGATTTTGAACAAAACCCCAGGTGACTGAGCTCACCCTGCGGAGACAGGCTGGGGTAGGTGATGGGGAACTGGGGTTAGTATATGGAGATAAACAAGCCAGGCATCCAAAGGATGGAGCCAGGTAGGAGACAGCACCAGTTCGGGAAAAGAGCTCTCCACTGCATTAAAAGATGAAATCTACAGGTAGAAAGCAGAGAGAGGCGGAGATAGATAATAAGCCCTTCTAAGGTCCATGAAAGGGAGGATGTACCTGCAGGCCGTTCCCTTGCTTGTCCGGGACTGTGAGGAGGTAGGTTCGAGATCAGCAAGTGTCCCTGCCCCGAGCGCAGCCCATTCCACTACCTTGACCTCCCCACCTCTCCTCCCTCCCTTATAACCCCTCCACACCCCCTCACCCAACTTTGGAGAACCAGAGGGCTTCCAGAGAACAAACAACCAGAGGAGTCCCCAGCCAGCCTGTCCCCTGGCTCAGATGTCCTTAGTGTCACCAAGGTCAACGTCAGAAGAAGGGGACTGGACAGGTCAAGGTGGTGGTGGTGGGCTGCACAGAGAGCCCCAGGGCAAAAGAGGCAGAGAAATAGGAAGACAGAGGGCCTAGTAGATGAGTGGGGTGCGAATGGTCAAAGGGACATGAAGAGGCACAAATGGGCGGGGGCTGAGGGACAAGGAACGGAGAGAGGCCAGCCAGGTGACGGGCGGAGGCCTCAGGGTGAAGTAGTCAGTTGCAGCAAGACCCGCTACCTCTGGTCCCGCCTGGCCCCTAAGACTCCTCCCCCGCAGCCCAAGCCCCGCCCCGCCCCGCGCGCTTCGGCTGGCTCCTCCCACGCGCCCCACCCTGCGCGCTCCGGCTGGCTCCTCCCCCCGATGCCCGCGCCCCGCCCTGCGCGCTCCGGCTGGCTCCTCCCCCCGATGCCCGCGCCCCGCCCTGCGCGCTCTGGTTAGCCCGGCGGTGGCGGCGGCCGGCTGGCGAGCGGGCGCGCTGAGGGAGGGCGCGCTGAGGGAGGGCGCCCCGGCAGCAGGTGGGCGGGGTGCGGGCCGGCGGCGGCGGGCTGGGGGCTGCCAGGCTGCGCTCGGGCTGAGCGCGGCCGGCCGTGCGTCGCGCCATGGACTTCAACATGAAGAAGCTGGCGTCGGACGCGGGCATCTTCTTCACCCGGGCGGTGCAGGTGAGGCCGTGCGCCCTGGGCCTCGCGGCCCGGATGTGGGGCGGGCCGGGAGCACCCCTGCGGTAGAGCCGGCGGGCGCAGGAGAAGCCCCTGGAGGCTGCCGCCCCCCTCCCCGCTGCGGGGACGCCCTAGCCCCCCACATCCCTTACTGCTGCGCTACCCAGAAGAAAGAGCCCGGGGCGGCCGACCTGTCTGGCCGCACACTCAGCGTAGCCCGGGGCCGGGGACTGAGCCGGGCCTCGGCCCCGTTGCCCGGGGGGAGGTATCAGGGCCCACTGTTTGTTCTGGCTGGGTTACCCCGCTGCCGTGGCTCCCGCGCCAGGAGGGGAGAGAGCACCGGACGGCTCCTGCCTCCCAGCCCTTTCCCAGCAGTGACTCTGGCAGGCGTCTGGAGGCCTGAGCGCCAGGCCCGAGGACCATGCACCCTCCACGACCCCTTCTCCGAGCGTCAGTCTCTGCACCTGTGCAATGGGCTGGTGGTCCTGATTCCCTCAGGTCCTCTTTACACGCTTGGATAGTCGGTCCGGAAGCCAGGAGGGCTGGGATTACTTCCTTTCTGCTCCATGGGAGGCCTGTTTCCTCCTATTTCTCCAAGCCTGGGGGGTGGGGACAGGGCTGAGGTCTGGCTGGGTGCCCTCCTTGGACAGCTGTCCAGGCTGATGATGCTGGGATTGGAACAAGTCCTATCCACATTCTGGGGCCAGGAGAGAAACTGAGGCATCTTAATGTAATGGTGAAGACCTGGAGGCAGCTATGGGCATGGATGCTCCCTCTTGTGACCTTGAGGAAGGGGCTTCATCTCTTGGCCTCAGTTTTTCGATCTGAAAAATGGGATTAGCAATCCCTCCCTCCCAGGATGGATGTGAGGGTTCCTTGGTACTCTGCATGTACATGCTCACTAAAGGCAAGCTTATGGGGCGCCTGGGTGGCTCAGTCGGTTAAGCATCTGCCTTCAGCTCAGGTCATGATCCCGGGGTCCTGGGATCAAGCCCCATGTCGGGCTCCCTGCTTAGCAGGGAATCTGCTTCCCCCTCTTCCTCTGCCCCTCCCCACCCCCACTCGTGCTCTCACTCTCTCTTGCTCTCTCTCTCTCAAATTAAAAAATAATAAATAAATAAATAAATAAAGGCAAGCATACCAGTGGTGTTAGTGTAGTTAGTATTGCATGCCTGTGTGGCATGTGACCTTGGGCAAGTCACTTTTCCCCCTTCTGTCAATCGGGTGTAACACCAGTCTGCCTCCAGGGGTGGCTGTAGACTTGGGGCTTGGCCTGTTGCAGTGCTCTGGGAGCTGGTCCTATTGTTTGTCCTTGCTGTTGTTGTCGGCTCAGTTTTCTGGAGGAGCCCAGCCCCAGACAGTCTCTGGGAAACCCATGTGCTCATGTTTACTAGAAAACCCTGTCCCGTGTCCCATTGAGGATTAGTGCCCCAGTGAGGATTTGCTGCTTGGTATTTCAAGCCCCGCAGGTGACCCCAGCCCTAGTGGGGTTGCTAGGACCCTGGAGCCCCTTGGCTATCCTCAGTTCATCTGGAAGGTGGGAATCCTCCCAGTGTTGGTATGGCAACCACTCTATCTCCCATATCTGGGAAGAACCTGATCTGCCAGTTTCCTGCTACTGTGGGGCCCTGGCACCTGACCTGGCCAGGGCCTGCAGAGCCTGGGGTGTGGGGAGGCTTGGGCCCTGTGGCCTCACTTCTCCTGGTGGGGCAGGCCCACTGGGTCACCCATACTGGAGTGGGAGCCAGCGCCCAGGCTCCAGACTCTGGGGTGGAGGAGGGAGCTGGGAGCTTTATAAATAGAGGCTTTCTCTGGCTCTGCACGCCCACCCCCTGCTGCTGCCATCTTGCAGGGAGCAGCCTCGGACTCTGCAGACATCAGCCCCTGAAGCATGGGGCCCTTCCTCTTGGTAGGGATGGGGCAGGGTGGCAGGCCAGAGGAGAGTGGTCTTGAAATGTCACCTGCATAGGAGAGGACCCTCGGGACCTGCCTGGAGATAGGAGTCAGTCAGGAGGGATGGGAGGGAGTTCTTCATTATCAGTGTGTGGGCAGCTTCTCTGCCTAGGTGCCGCCTTGCCGTGTCCCAGGACATGCTGGGTACTCGGTCAGCCCCTCCATGTACCGGGGACACCTTTTAGAGCCTTGCTCCACCCCCATCCAGTAGGGAACCTGAGCTTGACCCTAGGAGAGGAGGATCCCTTTTGCATGGGTGATTCTGGGCTGGCTTCCCAGTCCCCGAATTGTGCCTTAAAAGTCAGGAAAGGTTTATGAAGTTGGTCCAGGGGCTGGAAAGGCCCAGCTAAGGGCATCGAGGAAGGAAAACTAGGGTATATTGAGTAAGATATTACTTTATTAGTACTTTAATATACTTACTATGAGCAAGATATTAGTAGTAACGGCTGTAATAGTAAGAGTAGTGGTAGAACTAGTAATAATAAAGGCCAAGAGGAGGTGGTAGCGCTTTCATCATCTGAGCCAGCCAGGCAGGCAGCACTGGACATGGGATGGATGCCCAAGAGGTCAGGAAAGCCCCGTAGGACTTTGAACCTGGGTGGGCCTGGGGTGTGAGGGATGGGTACCCTAAGGCTCAGTGGGGAGTGGCTGCCGTTAACCTTGCACATTTGGGTGACATAGTCATCTAAAGTAGGGTGCCTGGTACCATTGGGGTAAAGGGGTTCCTAGGTAGCTCCGAGGAGGAACATGAAGGAGGCCTTCTATTCGTGGTGATGATGACAGCAGCTAAGGTTTATTAGGCCTGTGCTGTGTGTTTCCAAATATTCTGTAAGATAGGTCCTGTTACCCCCTTCGCCAGGGCAGGGAACTAAAGACCAGAGAGGTGACTTTGCCTCTCTAAGCCTTGGTTTCCTTATCTGGAAAATGGGGCTAAGGCTACCCCTAAGGGGCTGGGTGAGGTGAGGCCTGCTCAGAGCCTGGCTCTGGGAGGCCCCAGTTTAGGGAATGTGAGGAGGCCCAGGAGTGGGGAGAGGTGGGAGGAGGCCAGGAGCAGCTGGTTCCCAGGTAGGGAGCTGGAGGCCTTAAGCCTGGCCCCCCCAGGCCTGCAGCGAGAAACCCAAGCCCTGTTGCATAATTGATGGCTGCCCAGTGACTATCCGTGGCTGCCTCCCTCTCCCTACAGCTGGGCTGGAGCTGTTGTTGGCCTCTGGATGATTTATCGCTGCCAAGCAGTCTGGGAAGGGCCTCCGGACTCCAAGCCCATAATGACTCTGACTTGGGCACACTCTGCCCCTTGCTTAGCCTCAGGGGCATCATCTGTGACATGGGAAACTTGACCCAACTGTCTTGGAGGGCTCTCAGAGACGTGGTGGGCCATTGGTGTCAAATGCTTAGCCCAGGGTTGGGCCACCATGCAGTCAACAGTACTGCTATCGTTATTACTGATCTTACTCCTGCAGGTCTATGCCCTTTTGCTATTTGGCTATGACCTTGAACAGGCTCTTTCTGCTGGAGCCTTCTAGATCAGAAGGGCCAGGACCTGGGCCATTATCAGGTTGTTCCTGCGTGGCCCACACAGCCTCTGCTGGCTCTGACCCGTAGGACATCCTGGTTCTTGCCTGGCCTTGGGGCGGGGTTGCTGAGCTTTCTAGGCCTTGTGCATGCCCAGCAATTGGCTCTGATGGGCTAGTGGTGTTCCCTGTCCACCGCACCAGGCGACCAGAGGCCAGCCATGTGGCTGTCCTGCCCACACACACTCCCTTTCCTTCCCAGCTGCCTCCCCACCCATCAGCTCTTCATAGCAGCAGCACCTACTCCCTGCCAGACTCTGACCTTCATGTCTTACCCACATCTTTCTTTCTTTTATTTATTTATTTATTTATTTTTAAGTAGGCTCCACACTCAGCTTGGGGCTCAAACTCATGACCCCGAGATCAAGAGTTGCACACTCCACTGACTGAGCCCCTCAGGCGCCCCTTACCCACATCTTTCTTATTTCATCCTATTTCAGCTATGAGGGAGCTGCTATTATTTATTATTCTCATTTTTCAGCTCAGGAACCTGATGCCAGAGAGGCAAAGCCACTTGCCCAACGTCACACCGCTCATCAGTGATAGAACTGAGACTTGAATCAAGTCCCTCTGATTCTGGGACCTGGGTTCCTCCCATTCACTCCCCTGGCACCCCCTCCCCAGTGGCTCCCAGTCCCCCAAGGAGCCCGTGATCACCCCAGACTTTGCATTGTGCCCCATTTATTCCCTGAGCACCTGCTACCAAGTGCTTTGCTTCAAAGTCACGCTAAGAGAACCCCTAGAAATAGGCTCCCAATGACTCCTTATTCCTTTAAGTAATAAGCTAGATTTTGTACAAATGTGCATTTGGTGGGTGGCGGGGGGTGGTGGTCTCTAGCTTTCTGGATTTCCAAAAGAAGCCATGATCCCCAACCTCTGGTCCAGCCTAATTTTACAGAGGGGCAAACTGAAGCACAGAGCAGGGTTGTAACTTGGTCAGGGTCACAGAGCAGGTTAGGGGCAAAGCCAGTTTCTTGACCTTGGGCTTGGTCCTAGCTGGGGTGAGGGGAAGGGAGCGTGGGGCAGGGGTAGTCCCCACTTTCCTGCTTCTGAGCCCTCCCCACCCCTCAACCCTACCCCCCACAGTTCACAGAGGAGAAATTCGGCCAGGCTGAGAAGACTGAGCTGGATGCACACTTTGAAAACCTTCTCACCCGGGCAGACAGCACCAAGAACTGGACAGAGAAAATCCTACGGCAGACAGAGGTGCTGCTGCAACCCAACCCCAGTGAGTGGGCGCCAGGCGGTCCTGGGTGAGGGGCTGGAGGCCACCGGCAAGTGGGACCGGGTGGCAGGCGGGATTTGGGTCAGGTTATTGGGGCTTCTGAGGCCTGCTTGGCGGGTGGGGGGGGCAGTTAAAGAGAACAGCAGACTCAGTGATGGACTCCCAGATGCACTCTCTGGGGCAGCAAAAGTGTTAAGAGTTTTGCACCGAGAAGTTGAAGAAATGCTTGAAATTAAAACACACTTGGGAGAAGAGGCAGTAAAAACATGAGCTGGGTCTTTGGAGAGGGCAGCGGGGCCCAGAGATGGAGGAGGGCTTGCCCAGAGTCACACTGCCGCAAGCGTGAGCGAGGAACACGCAGAACCGACGGGCAGGAGAACCCAGGGGGAGGGAGGGGTGTCTTGGGGTCCTGATGCCTATCTGCCTCTAAGTCTCCTGTATAAGTGGGCGTCCCAGGAGCTTTCTGGAACCAACGCCAGAGCATCGTCCATGTGCGTGTTAGGTTCTGTAAATCCATATCGTACGGAGGGAGAAGTGAGTGAGCCTTCACTTTGGGCCTGTCACCCCCAGCTATGTGACCTGGGGTAGGCATTTCATGTCTCTGAGCTGTGGCTTCCTCCTCTCAACAGTGAGGGGTCCTACAGGGTTGAGTGCCAGTTTCACTGGGTTGAAATGTGCACCAGCAAGAGAATATTCTGCCAGTCACCAGGCCAGGCACCCCCACGGGCAGGCCCTGGCCTGGATCTGTTTCTGTCGCCGTGGCTGCTGTCCTTGGGCTGTACTGAAGAGCCCCGTGGCTTTGGCTGCTGTCTCCCTGCAGGTGCCCGAGTGGAGGAGTTCCTGTATGAGAAGCTGGACAGGAAGGTGCCCTCGCGGGTCACCAACGGGGAGTTGCTGGCACAGTACATGGCAGAGGCGGCCAGTGAGCTGGGGCCCACCACTCCCTATGGTGAGCCAAGCCCCACAGCCAGGGCCAGGGGTCATGGTCTCTTGCTCTCAAATTTTCCTCCATCCCTCCCTTCCTTTCTTTCTTTGTCTTTTTTGAAGTACACAAATAATATCTACTTGTAAACATTCATGAAATCAATGAATGAAAATGAAGAAATGAAAAAACTTTGAAATTGATGAAAATAAAACAAGTGAAAAAATTCACTCTCCTTGTAAACACCTCAATCAATGCAGATGAAAACAATGAGAAATGGAAGTTTCTCTTAACCAGTTTCAGCTTGTGTGCATTTGTTAATGGGATCGTACTGTGTGTACCATTCTGCAACCTGATTTTTCAACTTGGTGTTGCATTAGCTACCACTTCACAGTGGCTCTTAGAGAGCTCCCTCCATCTTTTTTTTTTTTTTTAATTTTTAAAGTTTTACGGAGATATAATTTACATTCCATAAAATACACCTGTTTTAGGTGTGTAATTCAATGCTTTTTAGTGAATTTACAGAGTTGGACAAACATCCCCCCCAATCCTATTTAAAGAACATTTCTATCACCTGCACAAAGTGCCATGTCTGCTTGGAGTCAGTCCCCAGTCCCACCCCCTGCCAACTGCTCATGTGCTTTGTGTGCCTATAAATGTGTTTTTTCTGAACCTCTCGTATAAATGGAATCATATGGTGTGTTGGGTGTTTTTTTTTTTTTCAAGATTTTATTTATTTATTTATTTACTTATTTATTTATCTGAGAGAGAGAGAGAGAGACAGAGAGAGAGAGAGCACGTGCTCATGAGCAGAGGGGGAGGGAAAAGGAGGAGGAAAGAATCCCAAGTGGACACCACATGGAGCCGGATGCCAGGCTCAATCCCATGACCCCGAGATCATGACCCGAGCCGAAAGCAAGAGTCGAACGCCCAACCAACTGAGCCACCCAGGCGCCCCACGGTGCACTGGGTTTTGCTTCTGGCTTCTTTTACTGAGCATAGTATCTCTGACATTCATCCATGTGTTTTAGGATTTCATTTCTTTTTATTGTTGGATTGGATAGTATTCCATTGTATGGCTACACATTTGGGTTGTGTCCTTATGAACGTTTTCACATAGAACTTTGTGAGGACATATGTTTTCCCTTCTCCTGGGCATCCACCTAGGAATGGACTTGCTAGGTCATATGGTAAACTTAAGTTTACCTTTTTAGGAAATTACCAAACTGTCTTCCAAAGTGGCTGTGTGATTTTATATTCCTACTAGCAGGATGGTGGTTAATTTCCATATATTTGTGGATTTTCCATGTTTCCTTCTGTTGTTGATTTCTAATTGATTTCACTGTAGTCAGAGAACATGCTTTGTATGATTTTAATCCTTTTACATTTATGAAGACTTGTTTATGGCCTAGTATATGGTCTTTCCTAGAGAATGCTGGTGTTCACTTGAGATCGTATGTTATGTTGTTGAGTGGAGTGTGGTAGAGACAACAGGCCAAATTGGTTGATAGGGTTGTTCTAGTCTTCTGTGTGCTTGCTGATTTTGTCTTATCCTATACACTATTGAGAAGTATTGAAGTCTCCAACTATTTCTGTTGAATTGTCTATTTCTGGCTTCGGTTTGTCAGTGTTTGCTTCATATGTTTTTGGAGATCTGTTGTGAGGTCTGTATGTTTGTTATTGTTATATCTTCCTGATAAATTGACTCTTACATCATTGTAAAATACTGTTCTTTGTCTCTGGTCACATTTACATTAAAGCCCATTTTATCTGATAGTTCAGATACTCCTATTCTCTTATGGTTATTGTTTACATAGTATACCTTTTCCTGTTCTTCTATTTTCAACATATTTATGTCTTTAAATCTAAAGTCTTTTCTTCTATAGACAGTATATATTTGGATTTTTTTTTTAAATCCCCCCTGACCATCTTTACCCTTTGATTGGAGTGTTTCATCCATTTATATTTAACGTAATTATTGATGTGGTTGGATTTACATATGCCATCTTATTATTTTCTCCATGTCTCAGATCATTTTTGTTCATCTGTTCCTCCTTTATTCCTTCTTTTGTGTCAGATAGGTATTTTCTAGTGTAACATTTTAATTTCTTTGTTGTTTTTTTTTAAGTTTTTTAATTTATTTATTTGACAGAGAGAGAGTGTGCACAAGCAGGGGGAGATTCAGGCTCCCCACTGAGCAGGGAGCCCGATGAGGGGCTCAATCCCAGGACCCTGGGACTCAGGACCCTAAGGCAGACACGTAACGGACTGAGCCATCCAGGCACCCCTCTTTCTTGCCTTTTTAACAAGTATTTCTTACTGTTTTCACAATATGAACAACAGTATGTATTTTAACTTATCCCAGTCTGCTTCAGAACAATACTGACTTAATTCCAGTAAAATATAGACACTTTACTCCAATATAACTCTATCTCCTCTCCCTTCCTTTGTGCTGTTATTATCATATATGTTTCATTTCTATTTTGTATGAGCCCAGCAATACAGTTTTATAGTTATTATTTTGTACAATTGTCTTTTAAATCAGTTAAGAAAAGAGAAAAAATATGTTTGTATTGTCTTTTGTATTTGCCTATGTAACTACCTTTATTGGTGGTCTTTATTGCTTTATGTGGATTCAGCTTACCATCTGGTGTCATTACCTTTGAACCTGAAGTATTTCTTCTATGGCAGGGTGGCTAGCAATGGATTCTCTCAGTCTTGTTTCTCTGGGAATGTCTTTATTCTGTGTTCACATTTGTTAGACAGTTTTGCTATATGTAGTATTCTTGGATGAGAATTTTTTCCTTTTTTTGCTTTGAATATATCATTTCACTGCCATCTGGCCTCCATTGTTCCTTTTTTTTTTTCTTTAGGTTTTGTTTTGTTGGTTTGTTTGTTGTTGTTGTTGTTTGTATCTTTTTTTAAGTAATCTCTACACCCAAAGTGGGGCTCAGACTCACAACCCCCGAGATCAAGAGTTGCATGTTCTACCGACGGAGCCAACCTGACACCCCAGCTTCCATTGTTTCTGATGAGAAGTCATTTGTACATCTCATCATGGTTCCCTTGTATGTGATGAGTTGCTTTTCTATTGCTGCTTTTGAGACTTTGTCTTTGTCTCTCAGCAACTTGACCAAGATGTCCTGGCTGTCGGTCTCTTTGTATTCATCCTATTTTGGGTTTGTTGAGTTTCTTGGATATGGACATTAATGTTTTTCATCAAAATCAGAAACATTTTCAGATTATTCTTCAGCTTTTTTTCTTATTATTATTTCTTCAGATATTTTTTCTGCCCCTTGCTCTCCTCTTCTTCTGGGACTCCCATTACTCATGTGTTGATTTGTTTCATGATGTCCCGTAGGTCTCTGAGGCTTTGTTTGTTGTTATTCATTCATTTCTCTTTTTGTTCTTCAGACGAGGTCATCCCTATTGATCTGTCTTTAAAGTGGCTCAGTTTTCCTTCAGCTAGCTCACACTTGGCAGTTGAGCCCTTCTGGTGGATTTTGCATATCAGTTGTGGTGCTTTTCAACTCCAGAGTTTTCCTTTCTTTTTAATAGTTTTCATCTCTTTCTTGATATTCTTTATTTGATGAGTCATCATATTTTTCTTCAATTCTTTAAGCATTAAAAAAAAAACACATTTTTTTCTTCTGCTTAGAAGTCTTTGCTAAATCTGGGCTGCCTGGGTGGTGCAGTGGTTGGACATCCAGCTCTTGGTTTCAGATTGGATCGTGGTCTCAGGGTCATGGGATCGAGCCCCATGTCAGGCTCTGCGCTACGCGGGGAGCCTGCTTGAGGATTTTCTCTCTCCCTCTCCTCCTCCCCCCCACACACGTGCATGCTCTCTTTCTCTCAAATAAATAAATCTTTTTTAAAAAAAGAAGTCTTTGCTAAATCTAACATCTGAGTGTCCTTAGAGACAGTGACTATTGATTGCTTTTTCCTTCTGCTTGTTGACCATACTTACGTGTTTCTTTGCATGTCACACAATGTTTTGTTGAAATCTGGACATTTGAGATAATATGGTAGCTATGGATTCGGAATCACTTGGGGTTGTTGTTGCTGTTCGTTTGCTTAGAGACTGGCCTGGGCTAATTGTTTAGAGTCTGTGTCCCTTGCAGTGGGCAGCGCCTGATGCAGCTGCTGCGTTCACAGTTTTTTGGGGTTTTTTTTATCATTCTTTTTCTTTTCAAGCTAAGCTTCCTAGGTTTTACTCCTGGGTTAGCATATGTTAGTAGTCAGGCAATGATAGATCAGTCAGAGGTTGTGCTTAAACATTTGGCACCATTAAGGCTTTACTGATGAATTTGTGGGTGTGCTGGGGAATACATTCAAAGTTCACTCAGAGTTCAAGTAGTTTACAAGTCTGCCCAGCTTTTATTTTGTGTGCAAAGCCTCCCATTTGGTCAACAACGATGAGTAGATACCTAGGGTTCTCTCCAGTCTTTCCTGAGTGTGTCACACACACGCGTGTAGCCTTCCAGACCACCAGAGATACCTGGGAGCTAGTCAGGGCCCACGTGACTATCTCGTTTCCAGATCTCCTGTTAAATTTCTGGCAGATCTGTTCCAACCAGTATTCCCTATTCAAATCAGCTGTAATGTTGGTCTTTCTCAATTACTTGCCATTGGGATCACTATTGTTTTTGACAGGGTCCCCTGGATTTTTCTATGCTCCTGCCCAAATCAAGTCAGCCCCAATACCACTACCTTCCCCTGCAACCCATGCCCCAGCTTTGCCCACCCCCTAGCAGTGAGGCTGCCGACCTCAGGACTTGCCCCGCCTGAGTAGAACTACAACACCACAGAGCTGACAAGACAGGAGTTCCCCCCCCAACCCACACAGGCTCCCACCTTGTTCTTATCAAGGTTCAGGAGTTCTTGAGTAAATATTCTCAGTTTATTTGCCTTTGGTCAATTTCCAGAGTCCAGAAATGTTTGCTTTTGACAGTGATATCCACTTTTACTATTGTTTTCTGGGAAACAGGATTTGTTGAGGTGCTTTCTGTGTTGTTCTGGAAGTCCCACCCCCACCCCCTATCCTTTTAATGCTGTGTCGTGTTCCACGTTTGGGATGTCCCGCTATTTATTTGTCAGTCTCCAGGTGACAGATATGCAGGTCGCTCCACATGTTTCCAGGCCAGCCATTCTGCACTGAACCCCCTGCGCTCACGCTTCCTCGGCATGCCTCTCCCTGGTCGCTCCCTTACTTCTGGGGGTCAGAGCAGCCTGAGCCTGAGCCTCTTCCTCACCCTTAAACTCCATCTAACCAGGGAAGACACTAATCAAGGTGGCAGAAGCTGAAAAGCGCCTGGGAGCCGCAGAGAGGGATTTTATCCACACAGCCTCCATCAACTTCCTCACGCCTCTGCGCAACTTCCTGGAAGGGGACTGGAAGACCATTTCGGTGAGAGCCCTGGGGCCGTCCCACTTCCTGGTTGCTGTGGCATCCTCCTCCTGGGAGCTGCTGAGCACAGGCTGTCCTCCCATGCTGGGAACCCAGCTCTCCCAGGCCTCCCCAGACATGGCTCTTATGGGCTAAGTGACACAGAGTGGATGACGTCCCCCTGTGTGGGCCTCAGTTTCCCCATCTGGACCTGATGGCTCTGTGGGCCAGTCCTGCCACAGCCCAGGATCTCCCAGGGCTTCCCAGGCTCTCACTCTTCCCTGTTATCCGTCCCCACAGAAGGAGAGACGTCTCCTACAAAACCGGCGTCTGGACTTGGATGCCTGCAAAGCACGGCTGAAGAAGGCCAAGGCTGCAGAAGCCAAAGCCACGGTAGGTGTCCCTGCTGGTCTCCCGCCCACCCCCCCAGCTCTGTTTGGAGCCAAGGGAAGGTGAAGGGACCTGATGTTTGGCATGACCTTTCTTCCCTGTCCCTGCCTGGAGAGGTCTGCCTGGGAGGCACTGGTCCTGGCTGACCGCTTCAGGTCACGCCTCTTCCCTCCCCTCCCCGCCCCCCTTCCGGAACCCTGGCCGCCCAGAGCTCCGGGTCCCAGGGCAGACTTTTATGGGGTGGGCTGACCAGCAGTGCCCTGACCTGGGCTCAGGGCATGCCACAGCCTCCCCAGACAGACAACCAGTTGGAGTTTCTCGCATGGCCCTGCCCTGCCCTCCCTGAATGCTTGGCTCTGTCCCCCGGCTCTGCCCGGGCATGGCTCCCCCTTACTAACTCCCCCACCCGCTGCTCCAGTGCTGGTCCCAGGGTGCCCTGATAGTGTGAACCCTGGAGCTGGACCGCCCACCTGCTCAGGGACACGACCAAGGGCCCTCTCAGGGAGTCCCACGGCCCTGGGTGAGGCCGGGGCCTCTCCCTCTACTCCCAGCTCACTGAGGCGTGCTCAGCCTGGCCGGGCCAGTCGATACAGTGTGGCACAGTTTGACCAGGGCTTAGGCCGGGGTGGGGGAGCGGGCCTGGGGGGAGCACACTCCTGGCATGCCAGGCTGCTTGGGGGGGGTAGGGGCCTAGAGGCTACGTCACACCCGGGAACCCCCAGGTCGAGGGCAGCCGGAGGTACGGCCACCTTGCCTGCCCAGGCTCTCAGCTGCCCGCGAGGGTTTGGGCCCCAACCCCTCCTTGCATCCCCTCCCACAGGGTGGCCCCTCGGGACCATGGAGTCTGGGCCTGTGCTGCCTCTGGTGAGAGCCAAGGGCAGGGTCTCAGCTCATGCAGGTGTGTGGGGTCCAGATCGGAGGCAGGGGCTCAGCCACTGGAGTCTTGTGGTGGTTGGGTAGGATGACCGATGGCCACAGGGATAACGTCTCTAAGTCACCTGGACAGGACAGTCTCTCTGGAGTACCTTGGCCAGAACCAGCTCATCCTCCATCAGCCAGGCCAGAGGAGCCTTTCCTTAGTCACTAGAGCGGCACAACCTCCTCTCTAGTTGTCTGGCCCAGACAACCTCAGGCCCTTGGGTTAGGCCACGTGCCCCCTGCAGAGCTAGGCCTGCGGCAACCCAGGCACAGTGAGCACCCCAGAGGACCGCAGCCCAGCAGGTCATCCCTGCCCGCCCCGCTAAACACACGCACACACGCATAGCAGGACTCCTTCCAGAGGGCAGGAACGTCTGTCCGCCTGCCCGCCACCTGCTCTCCCCACCCCGCCATGGGGGGCCTGCTCCCGCCTGCGCTGTGGACTCACTAACCTCTTTGTTTTTGTTCCTTTCCGTTCTGCTTTGGGTAACTTGGCTCAGTGTGAGGGAGATGTGAGTATACCTGTCCACGTGCTGTGCTGCTTTTGGTTTGCCCATCCCAGCCTCGGGCCACAGTGGCGTGGCCGGCCCAGGGGACGTCCTGGGCATTTTGCAAGCAGCTGGTCTCCTCACCAGAGCCTCTGCCGTGCATAGCCTCTGGTTTAGGGGGGACGCCAGGCATTGGAGCCTGTGAGTCAGCTTTTTGCAAACATGGAAAGCCTGTCACCCTGTCCACCCATGCATCCATCTGTCCACCTTGTTGTGGGGGAGGGGCCCGGTCCTTTGCTGCAGGAGTGAGAGATGGGCCGTGTGGAGATTCTGGGATGGAGAAAGCTGGGGTCAGGGGTGATTTGTCTGGAGGACTGTGGCTCTAACTGGGGCATCTGAGCGGGGCTAGGGTCCAGGGAGGAGGGGGGCCAGGCCCAGTCTGCAACTCATCCATCAGACGATGCTCATCAGACGATGAGCAGACTCATCGTCTGCTTTCCTGGGGTCCCAGCGTGACCACCCACCTGGTCTTTGTCTGACTCTCTCTGTCCCCAAGCCCACCTCGTGCCCAGGAGGTTGGAGCGGGGAGAAGGGGTCCACGTGGTATGTGTCTGCAGCCTCCTGTCCCTGGGGCCGGGGCTCCTGGCCTCTCCCCATGGGAGACTCTGGGGCGGCAGCTGGCCCCGTGTGACGCCCCCTCCCCCCGTGACCTCTGTTCCCGCCAGACGGTGCCTGACTTTCAGGAGACTAGACCACGTAATTACATTCTCTCGGCCAGCGCCTCCGCGGTAAGCGCCCCACCCTGCTGCCCCCTCCCTCCGCCGCTCAGGCGCCAGGAACACAGGCCGCGGCCCCGGAGCCGGGAAGGCAGCAGCCCCGCTCCTGGCCGCCGGCCTGCACCCTGCGCCCACGTCGCTGGCCTCGCTTCTGTCTGCGCCGCGCTGGAGGTGGGGGCCGGTCCAGCTGCCCCAGACAGCGTGGGGACAGCGTGGGGAGCTGGGTGGCAGCTGCCCGTCTCCCAGGGCCCCAAGGTCTGCCTGCCACCCCCCCATCAAGGGCACTGCCCCCCGGCCCACCTCGGGCTCGAGGACCCCAGAGCTGTGACAAAAGGGGGGCACTCTTCATCCAGCTGCCTCTCTGGCTCATCTGCCCGGCGTCCTGGGAGCGAGGAGAGACCCAGAGCCCTTGCAGGGAGGGTGGGGACCAGCGGGCTGGGGGCAGGCCTGTCCGGAGGAGGCTTGGGGCAGCCGTGGGGGCCGAGGGCTCCGAGTGTCATGGGATCTTTTCTCCACGGCTGTGTTAGCTACTAGGTGTTTACCATTCAGTGTGGGACACGGGCCAACCACACCTCTCCCATTGTGCCTGTCGCCACCACTACTGTGCCTTCTCTGCCTTCTTCTCTGACCTTCCATTTCCACCAGGGGTGTCGCGCGCTCGCCCAGGCCCTCTGGCTCTCTCCGCCCCCCATCACGCCCGCAGGCCCCTCTCGCTGCGTGTCCTCCAGCCGCGCGCAGAAGTCACTCCCCACATTTTGGTTTTCTAAATGGCACTGTGGTGGGACATCTCGGTCCACAGGACAGGCCTTGTTCTGCTTTCCATCCTTCAGGTCATCGTCTTAGGATAGACTCTCCGCACTGGGCAGGAGAAATGGGTCTCCTAAGTCGTGGCGGGGGGAGGGGGGTCTTTCTTCTTTAGACTCTGGATGACACTTCCTGCCCCCCTTCTTGGGCCGAGTGGAAGGAGGAATATCCTGGAGGGTGGAGACCGCCCTGTTTTTTTCTTTTGCCATTGAACCCCAGTGTGACTCGGGCACGAGGCTGCCTTTCTCTGCCGAAGGACAGAAAGGTTCAGTGACTGGCCTAGGGTCACACGGCCCTGCGTCCCAGCCCACCAGCCTTAGCTGATTGTCAGGGTGGGATGGGGGACACTGGGTCTCCCATCAGAGCCTGGGGGCTTACGCTGTAGGAGAAACCCAAGCAGGACTTCCCAGCTGGCTGTCCCTGCCTTCCCTGCATGCGGCATGTTGGGCTGGACTGTGGTTGTCAGTGACCCCGCTCACGCCAGGCCGCATCCCAGCCTCAGCTCCTGGTTGGGTTATGGGGAGGGAGTGAAGAAGGCTCGTGGAGGGGGAAGGGGTGGGGTCTTGGGGAGCTGGGACAGGGCGTGGGCTCTGGGGTTCAGCCGTCCTCGCCCCACTCCCCCGCTGACCGGTGCCCCCTCCCTCCCCTGCTGCCCGGTCCTGTTGTGGTCTCCGAAGCTCTGGAATGATGAGGTGGACAAGGTGAGTCTGGGCTCAGGAGGCTTGGGAGCAGAGGCTTGAAGCGGGTGGGGATGGGGTAGGGGTCAGATCGGTTTCTAGCTCTGGACTCTGCCACTGTCGGGGTATCACTTTCCTTCTGTGGGGAAACCGCCTCCACAGTTCCTCTGAGCACACAGGGGAGTGGCGGTGTCAGATGGCAAGGGACAGAGTGTCAAAGGTGGTGGCAGAGCACCCGCGGGTCTGTCTCTGAACCGCTCGCGACGGGACAGGTCCAGAGGGGTCCCAGCTAGGGGGCAGGGCTCCGGGCCTGAAGTCAGGGGTGAGAAGCACATCCCTGCCACCAGGATAACTGTCCACGTCCCCAGGGCGGACGTGTCGTCTGCATCCAGAGCAGGAGAGGAGGCTGCTCCTGGGCGGGAAGGCGGGGTCAACTGTTGCTGTCAGCCACTGTCCCCTCTGCCCTTCCCAGGCCGAGCAGGAGCTCCGAGTGGCCCAGACGGAGTTTGACCGGCAGGCAGAAGTGACCCGACTCCTGCTGGAGGGAATCAGCAGCACTCACGTGAGCCCCGCCCTGTGATGCCCATCGTCCACCGATTCCTGCCCCCCGCCCCGGGTCTCCCACTAAACTCCTCCACAAGAGGCAGGCGATGAACTTGGATCTCAGAAGCGGGTGGCAAGGGGCAGTGCTTGAGCCCATGGTCCTCAGGGTGGAACTTTAGCTTTGGTCCCAGTGCCAAAGGCTGGGCAGCCCTCCCCCGCCCCAGGGAGCAGGTGGCTTGGGGTCGAGGACGGAGCGCTGAAGGCCAGGGTCTGCGGGGGGCGGGGCTTCTGGTCGGCTAGGACACCTCCCACTGTCGGCACCACCCTCCGCCCCCCCGCAGGTGAACCACCTTCGCTGCCTCCATGAGTTTGTGGAGTCCCAGACAACTTACTACGCGCAGTGCTACCGCCACATGCTGGACCTACAGAAACAGCTGGGCAGGTGCCCGCTGGGGTCCCCAGGCTCCCAGGCCCCACGAGCGGCCCGCGCCCCCTCCCCCGGGCAACAGCCTTCTCCCGAGGCTCAGCAAGCAGGGCGGGTTAGAGGGCTGCTGACCCTTAGTCGGGGGCATCACACGCCTCTCTCGGTGACAGGGAGGTGGCTGGCCTGGGCGGGAGGATGGCAGGGATGGGGCCGTACGGCTCACGCTTCCCCTTGCCTTGCTTTCCCCCTCATGCTGCCAGCTCCCAGGGAGCCATGTAAGTAGCCGGGGTCTCCTTGCCTCTGTGGCAGTGGGCCCAGGTGTTCGGCGGAGCACGTGGGACTCCCACAGGGACACAGCTCCCGGCTGAGATGTCACCCCTCTCCAGATTCCCAGGCACCTTCGTGGGCACCGCAGAGCCCGCCTCCCCGCCCCTCAGCAGCACCTCGCCCACCACCGCGGCGGCCACCATGCCCGTGGGCCCCTCTGCGGCTGGCCTGGCCCCTCCAGGAGAGGCCGCTCTCCACCTGGAGGAGGTGACCCCCCCCGCCAGCGGGACCCGGAAGGCCCGGGTGCTCTACGACTATGAGGCGGCCGACAGCAGCGAGCTGGCCCTGCTGGCTGATGAGGTGGGCCTGGCGCCACGGGAGCCGGAATGGGGAGCCCCCCCGCACTGCCTTCAAGTGTCCGAGGGGCTCTGGGGTGGAGCTGGGGCTGGGGGTGCACGGAGGCAGCTGCAGCTCTGGGGAAGCAGTCTCGCCGTAGGGGGGTGGGGAGGCGAACTCCTGCCTCTGGAGGAAGTGCAGATGCCCGGGTCTCGTGGGGCCCTGGCAGCCCTGTCCCCACGCCCTCCTGCCCCCGGCTGGGGTGTGACCTCCCCTCTGTGCCCTCCTCTTCAGCTCATCACTGTCTACAGCCTGCCTGGCATGGACCCTGACTGGCTCATCGGCGAGAGAGGCAACAAGAAGGGCAAGGTCCCAGTCACCTACTTGGAACTGCTCAGCTAAGCGGGCCCCCTCCAGGCCCCTGCCCACTCTGGCCTGGGTGGGAGAGGACGGGGGGAGGGGGTCGGCAGCCCTGCCACTTGTCTGATGGTGACTCAGCTGCTCAGGGTGGGGCGACTAGCCCCATTCTGTCCGTGCCCCCAGTCATCCGGCTATGCGGGGGCCCCTCCCCCACCCCCGCTTCTGGAGCCCCCCACCCTGCCTGCATCCCCTGAGCACCCCCGCTCCCCAACCCTCCCGGCTCCTGCTAAGGAGGGGGGTGGGGCTGGCCGCGGTGCCGCCCTAGGCACCCCGGCCCCCCGGCCCCCGTGGGAAGCCTGGGGTGCACCCTTGGCCAGAGAGCACCTGCCTTTCAGTAGCCAAAAGCAGCAAGGTGGGGGAGGCAGGCAGGTGTGCGGCAGCCCGGGGCCTGGGTGCCAGCCCCTCCGGAGGGACCGGGGCGGAAGGACTGGGTGCTGCCCTCCCCCTCCCACAGGGACAGCTCACGCCAAGTTCCGCGGCTCAGCCTGCACCTCTCCACACACACTTTTTAAACTGGTCTTTTTACTCTGCCTGTCTGCTTGCTCTCTAGCCAGTGACAAATAATAAACGAGCCTTCACGTGCATGTCGCCTGGGCTCCCTTCGGCTGCGGGCCCCCTGGGGCTGGCCCTAAGGGTGGGCAAGGGAAGCCCTCCCGGGCGGCTTCCTACTCCCTCCTCCCCCGGCCGCCCTTCCTCCTGCAGGGCCTGTGCGGCTCCAGGGGGAGCCCCGTTCCTGCACAGGAGGCTGCAGGGGAGACATTTTGTCCTAAGAGAGACTTGCCTAAATGTGGGCCGAGTGGAGTGGGCTGTAATGTGCATGGGGGTCTCGGCTGATGACCTGTGGCCGGTTCGCCTGTTCTCACATCCTCCTCCCAGACACGGGAAGAGAGCAGAAAGTCAGTCACCTCCTCAAGCTTCCATAACTGGCAGGTGGCCGCGCAGGGACTCTAGCCCAGGCCAGTCTGGTTCTAGAAACTTCAGGTTTCAGGTGAAGGCCCCTAGCCAGGCCCAGCTCTCTGGTGAGGAGGTTCTGAGGCGGCCGGAGGCCAGCAGGCCCCATCCCGGGGTCTCTGAAGGGAGGGGCAGGGAGGGAGGCAGGGGCACCGAGCTATAAACAGCGGTGGAACTTCAGGAAAGGCCACACCCCACGAGAAGCTCGGCCAGCTGGAAAATGGGAATGTGGCAGGGGTGAGGGGACGGGAGGAGAGCGGGGCGAGCCAGGGAAGGGAAAATTAAAGTGTCCACCTGGCTCCCCGGGGGGGATGTTAGTGGGTCAACCGTCAATAAATATCCTGCTTTCCCCAAACCTCCGCTCCACTCCCGGGTGCCTGGCCGAGGAAGACTTGCTCGACCCCAGGCCCTGAAGACACATCACCCATCTGTCTATAAACAGCATTTTAATATTTGTATAAATAGACCACAGTATTACCAAAAACTGCAAGAACAGAGCATGGAAAACACCTTCAGACCCGTGCACGCGGCCTCTCCCGGCCGCACAGACGCTGGCTCCCGGCCTCCACTGGGCCAGGGGCAGGTGCAGTGGGGAATGCTTGAGGGAAGGACCACACCCCTGGGACATTTTGAACTTGAGGGCGAGAGTGCAGCAGACTCGTAGCTCCCACCTGGCTGTGGACCTCTTGATCTATTACAAAAATAACGCCAGTGGGTGGGCGGCCGGAGTCAGGGCTGCTGGGGGCGGCGGGAGACAGGTGCTGCTCTCAGTCCCACGTGGGCCGTCGGGCCGGCCGGCAGCACCCCTGCTGCCCGGGGCGCCACGCGGGCTGGCAGGGGGAGGGGGGAGGGGAGGCGCGGGCCGCTGCCCTATCTTTGCACGTGCCGCACAAAGGCCTGCACTAGCTGGATCAGAGGCTCCTGGCTCTCCGGGCCGGCCTTGGAGAGAGAGGACTTGCCCTGAGGTGAGGGCAGGACGCCGGCAGCAGGGGAGCTGGGCGCCCCGCGGCGGAAGTAGCGGGAGAGGCTGGAGAGCAGCGTGCTCTACGAGAGAAAAGGCACGAGATGAGGCCCTGAGCCCTTGGCTGGCCCTGGGAGGCGGGGGGCTGGGTGGGACCCCAACAGGCTCGTCCCCATCAGCCGCCCCCCTCTAGTCCGAGCCCTCTATCCGTCTGTACCAACTCCGAGCTGAGCTCCTGCTTCATCCGCTGTTTGTCCCGGGGATGCACAGCTGGGTCCCTAAGGTAGCGCACCGCCTGGGAGATGAGCAGGTAGAAGCAGTTCTCCATGGTGAACATCAGGAGGGACCTGGGGAGAGGGCAGGGAGGGCTCTGTTGCAGGGAGCCAAGCCGGCCGGCAGGAGGCACACCACCGAGCCAACAGGATGGCTGATCCACGGCAGCCCTGACCCCAGCTCGCATTCTAGAAGGAGGGCTTTTCTTACTTCAGCGTCCTGGTCCCTTCTGCCTGTGTGCTGAGCCCCACAGCCTGGGTGAGGGGCTCCTTTTTCTTGTCCAGCTGGAGGAAGAGAAACAGGGTAAAAAAAAAAAAAAAAGGTAACAGTAATGGGTGTGACTCACTGTGAGCCTCCCACCCGGCAGGTCCTGCACTAAGCAGCGTTCAGCTACCTCACTCGGGCCTCACGACAATCCTCTCGGGGAGGCTCTGTCACACTCGTTCAGGAAGAGAACAGGCTCGGGAGGGCTAATAACGTGCTCGAGGCCAGAGTCAGGCCGCAGGAGACCGGGAGGAAAACTGGAAGCTGAGAGGCCAGAGTCTGACAGCCCCCAACTTACCTCTCCAAGCATGTTGAGGGCCACATTCACTGTGGCCAGAAGGGTCCCGAAGGAGGGGGCCACTTCAGAGTCAAAGGTGGGCGTGGTAAAGCTCAGGGCAAATAGGAAGTTGTATTCGGCGAGGTCCAGGGACTGCAAGGCAAGACGGGAGCAATGTGGAGCCCCGCCAGGACCCCGGACAAGCTCTCAGGACAGAGCGGAGCCCAGGAGAGCCTCGGCAGCTCACCGCGGGGAGGCTGGTGGCCTGGCACTCGGGGTGGCCGGTACCTGATCCAGCAGGATCTGACAGACGTCCGGGGTGAAGTGGCGCAGGGCCGCCAGGGTCCTGCTGAGGATCTTGAGGAGTCCGTACTGGACTGTGTGCAAGGCTCGCTGCTCCGAGGCCTCCGTGTCAGCAGTGGGCTGCTTGGAGGAGGAGCAGGAGGGGGGCGCGGGGGCAGCAGTGGGTAGCCGCTGAACTCGGGGGGCAACAGCCGAGGGGATGCCGTCCCCATTTTTGCTCTGAGGGAGACACGAGACGGAGGTGGAGTCCCGAGACGCCGGGCGAGGCCCCACAGGCAGCCGGGTGGGGAGGGCGCTCACCTGCAGGCAGTGCTGCAGCATCTTGCGGCTGTGCAGGAGGGAGGTGCAGGCCTGGCACAGGTAGCCCAGGCTCACCTGCAGTGGACACGGGGCCGAGGCGGGGGGCGCTCAGCAGCAGCCCGACCGAGCGGGCCCCCCAGAGTCCCGGTGTGCTTCCTCCATCCCTGAGCTCCCACGGTGCTCACCTCCTACATTCTCGGGCTGCAGATCTGACAGCTACTAAGGACGCCTGCCTACGAACTGGGGCAAGAGGGGCCTGGGGGGTTTCCCTGGGACCCAGCTCGAGGTCTAGGACATACGATGGGTCCTAAGTAAACACGTGAGATGGGGAGGAGCGTCCAGCTGCCTCAGTCGGTAGAGGACGCGCTCTTGATCTCAGGGTTGTGAGGTCAAGCCCCACACTGGGCGTAGAGATTGCTTAAATAAACTTTCTTGAAAAAGAAAGAAGATGGGGATCATTTTCCCATTTTACAGAAAAAGAAGGCCCAGAGACTGTGAAGTGACCTGACCAAGGTCAGACAAATGACAGATGCCCGTCTGACTCCAGGACCCGTTCTTTCCCTACCTCCCCTATTCCCTGCTCCGCTGGCCCATCCTTAAGGGATGTGAACCAACGTCTCTAACTGAGCCCAAGTTCTGAAGCTACAAGTCTGCCCTTTACTATGGAAAGAAAACTTCAGCTTCAGAGAAAGCAGCGTGAAGAAACTAAGGCCTGTATTCGCTGAGCAAAACGCCCACGTTCCAGGAACGGGCCTGCAATTCACCAGAGGTGCCCCAGACAGTGCCCACGGCCCCCACACGCAGGTGCTTCCCCAGACCCCCACCCAAGGAGCCATGTCTGAGGCCCCACCTGGACATCCCGCATCAGCTGAGGCAGGTGGAAGTGCCATTCCTTCATGAAGTTGGAGAGCTGCAGAATGAAGCCCACCGTGTGGTCAGCCTCCTCCAAGCAGGCCAAGCTCTGCACTGTCCTCACCGCACTGAGGCACTGGGAGGGAGAGACGGAGGGGGAGCGGGCTGGATCAGGGACCTAACCCACCTGCTCTTGCCCTTCTGCTGGGAGGACAGGTCCTGAGCGCACAAACGCAGAGGTGATGGCACAACAGGTATTATGCCTAAGAAGTTTCTGTATGGCCCAGACCGCGCCCCCATTACCCTGAGCCTCCACCCGTATGATGCTGGCAGCCCCTCACCTGTAAGGTCCGCTCCTGGTGAACCCCCACAAAGTCCAGGGCCTCGGTCAGGAAGTTGTAGCGCAGAGTTTTGAGGAGCCGCTCCATCAAAGACATGGATAGGCGGTAGACCCCTGGCCAAGAGGGGGCATCCACGGACTTCCGAGAGGTGCTAGGGGTCTAAGACACAAACAGCACACAAGACCAGGACACACACTGCTGAATCCAGCCGGCAGGCGCAGCAGGGCCTCCTTGTGACACAGCAGCTAAGGCAGCCGGGCTGCTTGGAGGAGAAAACCCGGAACGGCCACGGCCACGGCCTGGTGACCAGCAGAGCCCCAGGGGCCCTAGGCCGGGGACTGCAAGGGAAGAGCACTCGGCAGAGATGTAAGAACCCTGGGTTCTAGACTCAGGTCGGCCACTAACTAGCTAGGAATCGGGGTGGGGGCAGGGAGGAGTCCACACCATCAGTGCATCGGACAAGCCTCTGAAGAGCCATTCCTGGGCGAGTAGAAGACCAAAGGCAGGGAGGCTTTCCCACTGCAACTGCGGTCCGGCACCGGCCCAGGCCCCCCGGCTCACGGCACTCACCTGCACCGTCCCGTTGGAGCTAAGCTGGTACACACTCAGGAGGGGCAGACAGATGCTCTGGGTGATGCCGGCTCCAGCTACTGCCGTGGCTCCCTGGAGGGAAAGGCCAGGAATGAGGTGGCACTTCCCCAGCCCCATCACTCCTGGGACCTGTCCCCTGCAACCACCCTGCCCAGGGGCAGCTGGCACTCTCGGGCATACCAGAGCTCCTGGGACCATCACACGCAGGGCAGCTCCCTTCCGGCCCTGGGCTTGCCCCCTACCTGCTGAGTGCGGGCCAGAGTGAGGAGCAGGTGCAGCGAGGCCTCGGTGAAATGCAGGTTCTGCTTCATGCGCAGGCTCACCTCCAGAGTGGTGAAGAGGGTGGGCAGGATGGGGAGCCTGCGAGTCACCTGGAGCCACGAGTCCCCATCCTCATCCACCTCACACAGCTCCTTGGCCAGGTGCAGGCCCAGGACACACACCTGCCGGGGCCCAGGGGCAGAGATGGGCAAGAGGGAAGAAAGCAGTGCAGGGGGGAAAAGGAGGAGGACGAGGAGGACAGGCAGCCCTGCACCGGGCCGTCCCAACCCTCACTTGGGTCACACACGTCTTCAAGTGAGCTGGACTCGAACAACTTGAGGTCTCTCCTGACCTGCTGGGTTCCTGCGTCCCCTCACAGGGCACAGCGACTCCATCCTCGCTAACGAGCCACCCCCCCAGCGACGGTTCTCGACTCCTCGCTCTCCCCTTACCAAACTTCCCAATTCACACCTGCTCACTGCACCCTCTGCCCCTCTTGCTGCACCACTGCGCCCGCCTCCCAGGTGGTCCTCCCTCGCCCTCCCTTGCCGTCTCCAATGGATTCTTCATACTAGTGACTTTTCAAGCTTATTTTTGACCATAACGGCACAGTAATAAATACTTTTTACACCTTGTCCCCGTATACACATGCTGATGTATTTTCCTACCCTCCATCCTGCAAAGCACACTGAACTTTCTTTTACGGTTTATCCTACTTCATTAAAAAAATACTGGTTGTAACCAAATGAGCTCAGTTTGAGACCCACTATAGTAAGTCATGACCCAGTTTAACAAATGCTCTTCTATAGCGCATCCAGGGTGATCTTTCCAGAGTCCAAATCTGATCATTTCTCTCCCTTGCTTTTACTCCTTGAGTCCTTTCCTCCTTCACTTGCAACCCAGATCAAAGATGCTGCTAAGGCTGCTGGTCATCCCGCCCCCCCACCGCGCTCCAGCCTCACCCCAGCCTCTCCTCCAGGGACCAGGGGACTCAGACCATGGCTCACCAGCCCTGTTCTCGCTCCCAAATCTTCCCTGCTCCCCGTGCCTGCCTGGCTCTGCCCATGCTTTAAGTCACGGCTGAAAGGGTGGTTTCTTGCTGAGTCCCTGGGTTAGGTGAGAACCCCAAGCTGTAGGTTCTCCTGGCATTTCTCCCGTGTGGGACTCGCCACGATGGAATCCCGACACATCTCTGTGTCGGCTCAGCTTTGTTAACGTCCTCCGCCAGGCTTCGAACTCTAAGTGCAGTGACTACGCGTCTTGTTCCCTAATCACCCCCGGGGCCTGGCACCGAGCAGGCAGGCAGGCAGCTTGTACTTGCTGGATGTGCGAGGGCAGGACACACTACTCCCCAGGGCGCTCCCTCACCCCGTCACGCTGGTCCTTGTGCCGCAGCCGCCAGCAGTCATCAGTCTCCATGCTGTCCTTGTCCTCTGCAGCACCACCCGACATCAGACTATGGCGGGTCTGGTCGAAGAGAGCAATCACCTCTTCTTGGAGGGTCTCACAGACGTTCAGCACCAGCTGGGAGTACTGGGGGATGTCACTCACTGCAGAGCACAGGCAGGGAGGGACACGGTCATGCTCACCATGTCAACTCTCAGGGCACACCGACGTCCCCTCCCCAGATGGGCAGAGAATGTATGGTGCTGAGAGGAGATCTGCCCGGGCTGTGGGACAGATGGGAGAGAAAAAGAGTGTTTTGTTTCTTGTGTTTAAAGATTTATTTATTTTGAGAGAGAGAGAGCACAAGCAGGGGGGAGCAGCAAAGGGAGAGGGAGAAGCAGGCTTCCCCGCTGAGCAAGGAGCCCGATGCGGGGCTCTATCCCAGGACCCTGGGATCATGACCTGAGCTGAAGGCAGATGCTTAACCAACTGAGCCACCCAGGCGCCCTGAAAAAGAGTTTCGTTGACATGTGTTCCAAGACTGTCAGCTCAAACCACACAGCAGAAATGTGTGGCACAAAACCAGATGAAGGCCCGCCTGGCCGGCTGTCCGTGGGGCGGGGAGACCGCTGTCCCCACTCCCCTCTGCCCCTCACCTCTCATCTCCTTCATCTGCAACACTGTGATGAACGCCGAGAACACCTTGGCCTTGGTCTTCTCCATGAGCTGCTGGTCTGCCTGCAGTACTCCTTCTAGAATCTCCGTCAAGGGCCCAAGGATTTCATCTGCAGACCCTAACTCCCTAGAAACAATAAGGGGCAGAGAGGGAGGGAGAACACACCCCACGTAAAGGCAACAAAATGCCCCTGCTTCATCTCAGGAGGCCCGCCAGGCAGCCTGTCTAGCCCCCATCTGTTTGCTAGGTCAGACCCGTTCCACACCCGTTTTCTCCCCTTCAGGAAAGTGAAGGGTCAGTAAAGAGGGGAGGGCAGGCCCCCCACCCCCCCGGCACAGTGCTCACCCCTTCCACTGCCGGAGAAGGATGAGCAGCAGAGTGCACATCATGGAGCCGAGGCGGAGGCAGTTCACGGAGGCTGGCACCAGTAGCTGAGGGGAGACAGCCGACCGCTCAGAAGTCGGGTTTCCTGTGAGCCGCCATGGCTGGAAGATCTGAGCTCCGCCCACAGGACCCCCTTTCAGCCTCCTGCCTTTCTTTCCCAGCAGCGAGCTCACTGGCCTGGGCCAGAGGTGCGAGCCCATGGAGTGGCACTGCAGCCTCAGGCCTCCCAGGCCGCCCGAGCCCCTTGGCCCGACTGCTGGGCAACTACACACTCATGAGCTGCTCCTGGGCTCTGGGGACCTTCTCCTTAGAAGGAATGTGGAATCTCCCAGACACACTTACTAAGGCTTTGGTCCCATCAAGCACGTCAAGAAAGAGCTGGCTACGCACCGCACGGTCTGTCAGGTGCATTACCTCCGCCTACAAAGGAACAGGAAAAAAATGACATTGGGGAAAATTTTCTAGACTTTAGAAGCCACGAAATGTAGGGTCCTCTGTCAGGCAATTAGCCACTGGTAAGTCACAGTCTTCCTAATTGTCTCCCTGCTGTTTCTTTGTCCACCCTGAGATGTGGTCAAAATCGGGTCAGGTTCACCTCCTCCTCCTGACGATGTCCCTCTTCTGCTCAGACCCTTCAAAGGCTTCCTTCCCAGTGCTCTGGAAATACAAACAAGGCCAAGAGACCCCCCGCCCCCGAATCTGGTGCAAAGGATTCCAGTATCACTCCCACTTGTGCTCACCCCATTCTGGCCCTCCCAGTCTCCTTAGCTACCAAGAGCTACCAAGCTCTTTTCCACTCTGGACCCTTGTACATATGATACCAATTGCCGAGACTACTCTTTCCCACAGGCTCTCTGCCTGGAAAGCGCCTCTGTATATTCGGTCTCAGCTTGGCCACCGCCTCCGCGGAGACAGCCTCTCTGACGGCTCCTATCCTACTCAAGTGCTCACTACCCTAGCATCCTGATTATTTCCTTCCTAGTGAATTATCACCTCAACCTACATTTCTTTAGGAATTTGTTTACCATTTGCTTTCCTCGTGGGCCACTCTCCACAAGATCAAAGACCTTATCTGCTCTATTCACTGCTGTATCCCCGAGTGCCTGACACATGGTGACCATTCTGTTAATACCTGTTAAATGAATAAGTGAACGGTCAGGATCCTAGACTGAATCAGATAGTTCTCCTAAGAGGAAAGAGGATGGCAGGACTTTCGGAGCTACAATTCAAGAACTGCTGCCTATCCTGTACCGCCTGGGAACATAGTTAAGAAGACTGTCCCAACTTTGGGTGGTAACGGACGGTCACCAGACTTATCGTGGGAACCCTTTCATGGTGTATAAAAATACTGAATCATTCTGATGTCCACTTGAAACGAACAGAACATATGTCAATTATGCTTTAATTCAAAAAAAAAGAGCTGCTGCCCAGCTAAGGCCTAAAGGCAGGTGACACACAGGCTACCCGAGCAGGAATCGAGCATTCCCCAGAGACCGCCTTGCCCTCTGCTGTGTCTGTAGTCTCTGGGGCCGCAACCACAGTGACACAGCAATGTCCCAAGGTCGTGAGCAGTCTGGTACAGGGAACGAGTCACTTGTGGAAGATATAAGAGTACGCTTGGAAAAAAAAAAAGAGTACGCTTGGAACAAAGGACATCCATTAAGCCCAAGTTATTCATGAAGTCAAGATATCAATCTGGATTCCCCAAGGAGGAACAGTTCAACACTAAGTCCACACTGCACAACATGACGGGGTGAAACCACACACACACGCAGACACACAAAGAAAAAGTGCAGACTCTTCTCAAATGCTAACTCTCTCTCTAAAAACCAACTCTCAGTAAACATAGCACACAGATAATGCCTCTGTTCTTTTTCTAAGACCAGGAAACGCAGTTTCTAGAAGCAATGAAAACAAACTGCTCTCTAGAGAGGGTGCTGCTGCAGCTGCCCCAGCTGCCTGCTGACCAGTCCACAAATATTTACCTAGTACGCACAGGTCACACACCTGAGCGTGTGACATGACATGTGCAGGAGAAGCAGATGGAGGAAGGGGGCCCCTGAGACCCATCCAGGGCTGCAAGGGCAGCTCCAGGAGGCTTTTATGAATGTCGCAAAAGATTGTAAATCACTTCTCTGCATTTTTCTTCAGGGTCCCTTGTTGCATCCAACATCCTGAACAGCCCACAGAAGCCCCCATCTATTGGCACAGAACTGTTACACTGTAGCTGTCAGGGAATATCCCTGGTTCATCCTTCATCCCAAGGGGCTGTATCTGTTAGGCATTCCGGCACACAGTTGTATGAAAGCCACTCCAGTGAATACCCAAGTGAAAACCACTCCAAGAGGCTCTTACGTGACTGGTGGCAATGATGAGGAGCATCCTCCAGGCGGAGACCAGCATCTGATACTCCACCAGGGAGGTGCAGCTGCTGCCCTCTGTGTCGGCTGTGTGAACTGCCAATGACTTGACGTAGCCTGACCAGTAGGCAAAGCGTTTCTCGCTGGAAAATTTCTTAAGCGTATCTTTTAATGACTGATCTAATGAGCCCCTAGAGTGTCAAGAAAAAACAAAACCTACAGTTACGTTTTGAAAACGGATGGAAATGTGATGGGCACAGACCCCTGTCCAGGCAGAGAAAGCGACCTCACTTGGGCTTAAAGGCAGACGGCTCCAGTCACCTCCACTGTGTGGGGCTCATACTTCTTGCTCAACATAATGGGTTAGGTTGAGGCCTTTTCCAGGATTCCTCCTCCATAAAATCCCAGGCACATGGAGTTTGCTTCACAATAACTCTCTCTGACAATCATAAATGCCATCAATGGACCGGCCAGGGACACAACTCAGCGGCCCTCCATAAATGGCTCCAAACCAGCTCTCTCCTCTGTCTTGGCTCAAAGAGCCATGCACCCAGTGGCAGGCCATCGCGCACCCCTCACCCAAACCTTAAATTAAAATCTCAAAAGGGGAAAGGACTCACTTAACTACATAGTATATCTCCAAGCAAATTATCTTCATGATGAGGGCACAGGTTTCCAGGATGCTGGGCTGTGGAGGAGGAGAGCAGAGCAGACATCAATCATGAGGAGAGCCTCTTCCCTGGTGTCCCCGACGATGGAACAGAGCAGGGACCTGATACTTGGAAAACAAGGAAGCCCAATTTCTATCGGATGTGAATGGGCATCTGCAATGTCGGGTCCACAGGGTCTCCAAGTGAGCGGAGAAGACCACAGAGCCATCAACACAGAGCAGGGCATGCCACTTCCCTTCCCAAGCGAGACATATCAAAGGGAGAGGAAGCAAACACGCCTCTGAGAAAGAAATTTCCAGTGAAGAAAACACTCTCGTTGCTTAATGAGGGGATGCATCATTTCCTACATCTCAGTCTCACCGCCTAGCCTGTCCTCCCAGGGACTCTCCTCCCCTGTCCCACCCTTCACCCTGGCTTACCTCAGAGGTTTCTGAGGGAGGAGAAAGGGTTCCAAACAGTGGACTGGTTAAATTCTCCCAAAACTTGGGTCTGAAAGGAAAATACATTTGGAAATCATACTTTTCTCACGCAGGCCTTCCCGAAGTTCTGTCCACCCGCTTCGGCTGGTTACTTGTCCGTACTGTACCCATCTCAATCCTAACATGAGTCACCTGCACCTACATAAATGTAACTGGTTCCACAGATAAAATTATGTTTTCCTGTTAAGAAGCACAATTGTATGTATGTTCTAGAGTTGACCAATAAAAATTCTGATTTGTGCCACCATACACTTTTCCCAGAGCCCCACAAAGAAGAGAGTGGGGAAGGAATAAGGACGCAGACTCCCGTGGTCAGCCTTCTGAATGTCCCTTCCCTTCGTGCAAACAGGGTCCTGGAGAATAGGGGGTTTCATTCAGTTCAAGGACTCGAGCAAGCCACTCTGATCTGAAGCTACTGTTTCTCAAGAATGATGGATTTTGAAGGGGTTAGCGAAAAGGGAAGAACGCACAGGCAGGACAAGGAGGGCACCCTCAGATAAACACGTCTCTGCCTTTCGGTAAAGAGGACACGTGCCAGCAGCAGCAGAGAATGACTCAGAGTCACGCTCCCACACAACAAACCAGCCCCTAAGCACTTCTCGTGCGTCGGCCAAGTGAGCGGTCACAACGAACCTCACAAGTATAAACTACTGTTACTCCCGTTTTGCAGACACGAGGCTTGGAAGGCAATCCCTCCCGGAGTCAGACTCACTTGGTTCTGAGGACCAGCATGGCACTGTCCCGCCGGTCCTGCCACAGGGCGTGCAGGAAGGCAATGGCTGCCCGATGCAGCAGGGGCGGACACCAATAGCGGTCCTGCTGCTGGGAATCAATCAGCTCCAGCACCGCGTGGAGGCAGCTCCACACGCCAAGGCTGAATTCCTGCAAGAGGGCCAAGCGAGAGTTCAGTCCCTCAGCCTCCACCGGCCAAGCGCACCCTCCTCCCAGGGAGCCGCCTCCCAGCTTCATCCCAGGCGCGGGCTCACCTTGGAGCCATCGCTGCCATCCTTCACCTCCAGATTCAGAAACAGCTCGATGAGGCCTGGCTGAGTTTCTACCGCAACTGTGAGGAACTCCAGAATCATGACTTTGATGCGCATGTCCTCAATCTTGCTCTGCAGTCGGGTCAGGAAGGCATCTCGAATGGCAGCCGCATCGTTGCCGAGGCAGGCATATACTGACATAGGGGCCACCTGGTGGAGACCCAACACACAGACGTAGAGCTCTACGTTCAGAAAAACCTTGACAAGCTCCTGCAGAAGGGTACTGGAGAACTCGAAGAAAACACGCAGAAAGGGAAACATCCAGATGTACAGCTCCGGGTTAGAAGGGACATTGCGTCAAACTACAGTACAAAACGCCCACCGATTCACAGAAGAAATAGTAATCAACATAAAAATATGCACGACCTCTCTCGTGGTTAAAGAAATGCAAGGTAAAAAACAAGATGAAAAAACTGATGGGGATACAAGACTTGGTGTTATGAGTACAAACTGTCGGGGCGCCGGGCTGGCTCAGCAGGTGGAGCGTGCAACTCCTGATCTTGGAGCAGTGGGTTCAAGCCCCACGATGGGTGTGCAGATTATGTTTAAAAAAAAAAAAAGAGCATAAACTGTTACAATCCTTTATGGAGGACAATTTAGAAATGTCTAAAAATTTTAAATGTTCACTAATACCTAATTTTTAGGAACTGAAAACAGAAGTTTATGGAACTCTAGGGACAACAGTCCTGCAGCACTGCCTGTAATAGTGGAAGATAAAAAAACAGCCCAAATCAATTAGGATGCGTCCATTCTGGGGCACGCCATGTAAGCATCAAAGACAATAAAGTAGCCCAAATGTGCCCATGTGGAAAGACTGCAAGATCTGATGTTCCGTGAAGAAAGCTAGTCATAAAACAGTATGTATGAGGCCATTCTACTTTTGTAAAGAACACACCAAACATCCTTTAATACATAAGCACAGATAAAAAGAAATCTGCCTGGGTGGCTTAGTCCGTTGAACGACCGACTCTTGGTTTTGGCTCAGGTCATGATCTCAGGGTTGTGAGATCGAGCCCCACATCGGGCTTTTTTTTTTTTTTTAAAGATTTTATTTATTTATTCGAGTGAGAGAGAATGAGAGATAGCGCGAGAGGGAAGAGGGTCAGAGGGAGAAGCAGACTCCCTGCTGAGCAGGGAGCCCGATGTGAGACTCGATCCCAGGACTCCAGGATCACGACCCGAGCCGAAGGCAGTCGCTTAACCAACTGAGCCACTCAGGCGCCCCGCATTGGGCTTTTTAACCTGCTTGGGATTCTCCCTCTCCCTCTGCACATCACCCCCCACGCCCCCGGTTCATGCACACGCTCGCAAGTCGCTCTCTCAAATAAATAAATAAACAAAATCTTTAAGAGTCAGAGAAGTCCAAGTTAGCTGTTTCTCTTGAAAGAAGTCAGGAGCAGTCTCAAGCACGAAGTCAGCTTTCTGGGGCTTTGCCTGATTAAGTGGGAACCTACCGTGGCCAGACGTTTCAGCAACTGGATGGCAAGACGTGGTAAAGCAGGATCATGTTTGTGGTAGATGTATTTGGCAAGAACAGCAATGAGGTTGTTCCCATGGGCACCTGAAGAAGCACAGGAAACAGGTTAGACATCAAGTGTGTCTGAGTCAAGCTCCTAAGAGAGGCTGTCAGTCACAACGGCCTACACACGTGAGGGATTTTACTGCCCTCAAGTACTGGGAGGGCCAGAGCAAATCCAGGTGGCCATACCGTTGTTTTTTGTTTTTTTTTGTTTTTTCCATAGCCAAGGGGATACACAGGATTTGGAGGTAAATAGCCAATCCAATTCATTAAGAGCAGCAAGAGAGACATTTTGAAAACAACAGATTGTCTCTTAACAGGTTAGAAAAAGACATCACACTGAAGAACTGCACTGAAATGCAAAAATTATCAAAATCCCAAAATGATACAAGTAGAATAGGTCTTAGACATTACCCAACCACCTACTTAAAAGTGAGGAAACAGGGTCCCAAAGGGATTAAATTAATAGTGTAAGGCCAAAGAGTCAAACAGTCAATATTTACCACAAACTTTTCTCCATGATTCACAAGTAGTAATCTTACCTCCATTGTAATCTGATAAGGTAGGTACTACTATTATCCTCATTTTATAGACGAGAAACACGAGGCACAGTTGCTTAATAATGAGCCCAAGGTAACATGGCTGATTAGAGCCACAATTTGAAGCCAGGCAGTCTGACTGTGAACACGGATTCTTTACTATTCTGTCATCAACAGGAGGCAGAAGTGAAGGACATTCCAGCCCTTGTTTCTAAGTCCAGGATGGGAGCTGGTGATCATTCCCACATTCCCTCCAGGAATTAGTCAGAAAATACTGCTGGCCTCTAACAACACAGCCTGAAGTATGTCCTTGTGGGTAGAAGCACTGCTGGTCGGAAGAGCAATACATACCATGCTGTGTGAGAGCCTGTTCCAGGGGGGACACCACATTAGAAGGCGGTTTCAGCCGAATAACATTGTTGGTGACGGAGAATGCCAGTTTCACTGTCTTGATCAGCAGCTGGCCCTGCCCCTGGCCCTCTGCCCCATCACTAGGGTGCCAAATGGAAACCAAAGTTGATTCAGACAACAGGACTTCATTTGCAACATATGTGCTCTCATGAATTAGATTCCCAACAATAATCCCAGAGTTCAACAGCTTCTGTTAGAGGCCCCAGTCCAAACTAAGAGAGAGGAGGAGCAATCAACTCCCTTTGCTATGTGCCAGTCTACACAGCAGCCACTAGGGTACAGAAAGGCTACGTCCTCGGGGAAACAAGACTGTCTTTAAAAAGCCACCACACATTAACTTACACTGGAATTCAGAGAACATGCAGGCACAATAAAGATAAATGGGGAAGGGGAGAGGGAGCCCTACCTTCGGGGCTGAGCAGCCATCACCATGTCGATGGTGTCCACACCGACGCCCATGATATTGATCACTGTCTGCCCTGCTTCTGTGTAGGCTAGGCTGCAAATGCAGAGAGACTGCAGGCTGGGGCTGTGACTGCAAGACAGACACGTTCCAAGTTACTAGGGAGCTACCAAGTTCATTACTGGAAGGGAAGGGCACTGTCCAAACTGAACCAACTGGACATCAGTGATACAGAGCAGCTCTCTGCCAGATGAATACACTCTGATCACTTTCCTTAAATAGATTTGATCTTAGGGGAGCCTGGGTGGCTCAGTCAAACGTTTGCCTTCAGCTCAGGTCATGATCTCGGGGTCCTGGGATCGAGCCCTGCGCAGGGCTCCCTGCTCAGCAGGGAGTCTGCTTCTCCCTCTCCCCCCTCCCCACCTTGTGGGTGCACATGTGCGCTTCTCTCTCGAATGAATAAAAATCCTAAAAAATAAATAAAATAAATAGACTTGATCTTAGAAACCACCCTGAAAAGCTATCTTAATGTCTTACCAATTAATGGATATATTTACTGAAGTGAATAATTATTAGTCCATACAATGGACTGCACAGAACCATTAAACAAGACAGATCTGTATGAAGTGGCATGGAAATGAAATTCCAGAGCAGTCAGTACAAGCAGAGGAAAACACAGAGCAGAAAACATACTAACTTCATAGTCATCTCCAAGAAGCAGGTTTAGGAAGGGCGCTATTTCCCAATGAATATTTGTAACTTTTGTCAAGATCATAAAAAACAAATTCTGTGTGTGTGTGTGTGTGTGTGTGTGCACGCATGCACAATCTCACTGGGGGTAAGTTTGTTTCCGCTTCAGTTCTCTTCTCAACCCATAGGGAGAAAGGATACAGTCCAGTGGAAAGCAAATCAGAACCTCAAGAGTACTGAGCTCTGGGCTAAGGCAAACTGAGTTCTCTGGAAAAGGAGGGGGCTCCCCACAGCAGAAGCCCCTGTCTTCCCTTGGGGAGCGGCGGCACCCGGGTGTACCCAGCTCAAGCAGTCACACCCCGCCCCCATACCTGCCGTGTAGGTCTGCCTCGTGGCACAGATTCAGGATCGCATGAATCAGCTCCAGGATCAGGCAACCTGGACTCCAGAAAAGACACAGCAATGATGTGGCCTTGTGTGATGACCCTCACCCCAAGAAAGGGGAAGACAAGATCTCCAGGGAGCCAGGAGTCGCTCAAGTGTTCCCTGCGCACGCCTTCCTTACCAATCTGTTCTCTCACACCATGGGAGTTGTAACGCCACTTGTGATAGCCGGGAAGCATCTCCTTCAGCACAAACATGACACAGGGCACCAGCCCTTGGCTCTGGGTACTTCCCAGCTGCCCCTACAAGAAACCACGCTGTGAGAACTTACACCTTTTAAGTGTCGGCAGGAGGCCAACCTGAAATGTAAACCTAATTCTGTCAGACTCCAAAATCTGTTTTTCAGACTGAGTTGTGACCCGTTAGTGGATTGCGAAATCAGCTTATTAGAAAATATCCGAGGGGCACCTGGGTGGCTTAGTCATTAAGCATCTGCCTTCGGCTCAGGTCATGATCCCAGGGTCCTGGGATCAAGCCCCACATCGGGCTCCCCGCTCTGCGGGAAGCCTGCTTCTACCTCTCCTGCTCCTCCTGCTTGTGTTCCCTCTCTGGCTTTCTGTCAAATAAATAAAAATAAAATCTTAAAAAAAAAAAAAAAAAGAAAATATCCGAATGCCTTTTGCATTGTCAGAGTAGTGCTGAATTGTGAAACTCCGCTTCAGGGGTCCACAAACACATGTGTATACTGAGTCATGATATAAAACATACATATTACCCTGGGCTACAGATAAAGTACCCATTACAGAATCTGGCACATAGTCAATACTCAATACACAGAAACCGTTAATGCCGTAACCTCGGGACAACTGGGGGGCCTGCACAGACATGAGGACTATAGTAGAAGAGAAACTATTTTGGATGATCTCATCTAACCAGCTCTTACCTTGACAAGAGTGGTGATCAAGCGCAGAAAGGCAACAGTGACCCCGTACTCGCCCTGGGGCTGCTCGCTGTTCATCAAGAGGCTTCCGTACCCTCCGGCATTCATCCCCTCCGCACTGGGAGAGAACAGAGGCAGGGGAATCAGGGTGGGGCAATCTCAGGGTTTCCAGAAACTAATCACAGAGCATTCTTGTTATTACCTAGATGGCTTAGGCCCCAAATAGGAAATCTCTGCAAAAGAATTCATCAAATCTAGGCTTTCTACCCAAGGTGAACATTAAGAACATGTTTTATTGATGTACAACCTCAAGAGGTTTAAAGTAAAGAAATCAAATAAACATCCGAAAATATCTTTTTGTCTTACAAGTAAGAGAGGGCAAAGAGAATGCTCAGGTAGGAAAATGGAGCCTGTGTATTAACTGTCCAGCAGGTGAGCTCAAGTACCCATGAAACAAGGAAAGGTACAGAGTGACTAAGAAAGGGAAGCCAAGTCTCTGGATCTAGACACTTCTGGATTCTCTAGGCTGGAGAGTTAACTCCCATGCACCTAGGGTGGTTGCCGCTGGATGAGAAATACATCCATGGGGAAGCTTCTTTAAAAAGAATGAAGCTACTCTGGACCTGAAACGTATCTGGTGCTCCCCGGGAATATGCCCTACCCAACCTAAGAAGACCTGGCTCACCTAATCATCTGACTCATGTTGGAGACCTGGTGGGCCATGAATGGTAAAAAGCCTGTGTGACGAAGATCAGTCCAGACCTGAGAAGGGAAAAGAAGAGCCCAATGTCCACGTGTCTTCAGGTATCCACCAAGTGCACCCTTTTTTGGCTCTTAGGAAGACTTGGTGTCTCTCACCTTTGCTGGATTCCGGGCAGCCAAAACAGTCAAGCAATTGACACAAGAAGCAATGACGTCCACTGGTGGGGAGATCACTGTCGTTAGCCTGGTTGGAGAACAGTGCACTCTACTCGGTAAAATGAATAACATAACTTGTTCCGCCACAAATATTTTCCGGTTCTCTCTGCCCAAGTCCCTCCTCCCAGCAGGGTTAGAAACACAGGAAGGCCCTCAGCTGGGGATAGTATCACGCCAGGGTTTCCCTGAGAGGAACAAGCGTGGACGTTAACCCAGCAGGTGTGTGACCAGATGCTTACCGCTGCAGCAGCATGTAGATGCGGGACGTGATGGGCAAGAGACAGTCTGCTATGGACAGATCTGTGCTGATGACCTTATGGACCAGATCAATGATGGGTCTGACCCGCTGGCAGTGCTGGATGACATCTGTGGGGAAAGAAAGCACATAATTCCTTCAAGATCATGGAATAGTCTCTGAGACCCAGATAAACACTACACTTATCCCAGTCTGGATGGTTTTCAATTTTATCTTGAGATTCTCTGTCTGTCCAAATCTAAGCATGGCCATTTTTCCTTCCCGTAGTCCTGTCTCGCCGAGTGGACCTTACCTGCAGTGGAAACGACATGCAGCAGCATTTCAATCTCGCAGGTAAAGAGGGTCCAGCTGCTGTAGGAGTACTCCCAGCGTACCAGGTAAGCCCTGTCATCCAGCACTACTTGGCCCACGGTGCCCTGAGGTATGCGAAGGTTGGTCTGACCCCCTAAGGGAGAAAGGAAAGGAAATGAGTCTAATATCTGGGAATACAATAGGAAAAAGTGACTCCTACATCAGACACCAATATTTACTCACACAGAGAAGGACACTCTCTTCCTAGTAGCTAACACTGATAGACTGGTTCCACCCAAGTTACAGCATGTGTCAGAATTCCCTTTCTTCTCAAGGCTGAATATCCCACTATATATATGTGCCACATTTTATCAATTTCATCTGTTGGTGGACACTTATTTAAAATTGTTTTTGTAGGGGCGCCTGGGTGGCTCAGTCATTAAGCGTCTGCCTTCGGCTCAGGTCATGATCCCAGGGTCCTGGGATCGAGCCCCACGTTGGGCTCCCTGCTCCGAGGGAAGCCTGCTTCTCCCTCTCACACTCCCCCTGCTTGTGTTCCCTCTCTCGCTGTGTCTCTGTCAAATAAATAAAATCTTTTTTTTTTTTTTTTAAGACTTATTTAGTTATTTGAGAGAGCGAGAATGAGAGAGAGTACATGAGAGGGGGGAGGGTCAGAGGGAGAAGCAGGCTCCTCGCTGAGCAGGGAGCCCGATGCGGGACTCGATCCCGGGACTCCAGGACCATGACCTGAGCTGAAGGCAGTCGCTTAACCAACTGAGCCACCCAGGCGCCCAAATAAATAAAATCTTTTAAAAAATTGTTTTTGTATATGCCCTCTTATCTAACAACCCTGCTTTAGGAACCCAGTGTGCTAAAAATAAAAGCACCAGTGTATAAGGGGACATGTACCCAAGGCAGCATTGTTTGTAGTGGCAAAAACCTGACATGGCCTACATGTCCTTTAGAACGAAAAAGATACAAGATTCTGGAACATCCAGAATAATTCTGTAGTTACTAAAAAGAATGGGTCAGATCCGTATATAAGAAAAGCAACCTCCAGGATGAATCTAGGAGAGCGTACACAGTATGTAAAAGGATGCACATCAGTTCTTAACACTGACTACCCAACAGACAAGTCTCAACAGGCGAACTCTGTAAAGTGTAGATCGGTGCCGTGTCTCTTGTTGCAATGAACATGCATTATTTTTTAAATAAAACAATCTTATGATGTATAAAAGGGAGAAATGCACTAAGTTATCAACAAGTATAGTGGAGAGAAGGAACTGCTTTAAAGGCAGCTTGCAAGAGCGCCTGGGTGGCTCAGTCGTTAAGTGTCTGCCTTCGGCTCGGGTCATGAGCCCAGGGTCCTGGGATTGAGCCCCACATTGGGCTCCCTGCTCAGTGGGAAGCCTGCTTCTCCCTCTCCCACTCCCCCTGCTTGTGTTCCCTCTCTCGCTGTGTCTCTCTCTGTCAAATAAATAAAATCTTTAAAAAAAATAAAGGCAGCTTAAAAAAAAAAAAGTTAAAGCAGCAAAGATGAAGCCTAAACGGAGACTGAGTAAAAAGAGCTACTGAACCAGGGTCTCTCCATCTTACCAAGAGGATAAAGGAGTTTGGATGTTTGCCTCCGCCAGAGAGTTCCATCTTCATGGGAGATCACATCATGGGGCTTGTGCTTATAAAGTTCATTGTAGAAAGACATCTTATCCAAGAAACTATACACCTGCCAACATGCAGAAAAAAATCCAGCCACACGTTTACCTGGGGGACGTGGAAGGAGTCCCACGTTCGCTTCTCTGCTCTTTAGCCAGACCATGTATGTGGGGACTCTCGAACTTCGCACGAACCCGCCTCCGCACTCCTTGCCAGCCCTCACCATCCTCTTATGCTGAAGTCGAGGACCCCTCACAGCACAGACAGTTGGCTCTCCTGAACAGTGGGTGTTCACTGCTCAAATGACATTGACTGTGTGGCTTTATTAGGTACTCCCTCCTTGGGTCTACTGTTATTCTCTGCCAATGAGATAGTAAGAAACTGTATTTTGTCCTACTCCCACCGCACCTACAATAGTTACTTAATTTTATAGACTTGAGGCACTATCTCTGGCAACGTTCGTTCAACTTCAGACTAATTCTTGCTGTGGCAGTGGCACCCCCAAAATAGCTCCCACACTCTGAATTCAGGCATCTAACCGAACCACCTACCTTTTTGGCAGTGGACTTCCCTGATACGAGGGCTCGCAGCAACTGTAGGAGAGGGGACAGGAGATGGGGGAACATCCCACAGACACTGTCCAGAATGATCCCAAGCCCGGAGGTTGGCTCCTATGGTGAGAGAAGTCACTGACCTTCATGTTATCCATCGATTAACACATCTCCAGATTGCCTAGCAATCATAAGAAAACCTAAAACCAATCCTTTCCTTCAGGCAGATATCATCACTCCTCCCTAACAATTTAAGACTTCCACATTTCCACTGAAAATGGCTATCAACAGCAGATTGTCAAGAAAAGAGAACACCACTGCCTCCAGTGACCTTTTCCTGGCCATCCTCTCTATCGGAAGACAACGGCGTTCACCTCCTCACGGACATGTCTCCAATAAAGTGAAAAGCACCAAACAACATGCCAGCATTTAAGCCACCACACATGAGCAACAGATCCTCAACCTAAATATTGTTTCATACTGCCTTCTCCCAGAACAGTGTGAGTCGAGGCTGGATAGCAACTCAGGAAGAAGAGGATAAGACATACAGGCCTATCAGTCAGGCCACAGTACCAAAGAGAACAGATTTATTCATCAGCTAGACCCTGGGGCTTCAGGCTGCTGTCCATGTTAAGCCTGAGTATTAGTGAGAAACTGTTCTCTCCAAAGCCAAATTCTTATCTAACCAGTTACAATACTCTGTCAACTCACCCCAATACCACGTTCAAGAGTTACAGTAATACTGGTGTCTGAGACTGTCAATGTGAACAAAAACTTGGTGGGTAGGATAGCGAACATGCTGGTTCATAATACAGGCTACAGACTCAAGTCAGCCAGAACTGCTTCCTGATCCTGGCTGTTTGTCTAGCTACGTGACTTTGGCCAAGTCACTTCACATCTCTGAGCATCACTTTTCCTCATATGCAAAATAGTGATGATAATAATTCTATCTACTTCATAGATTTTTGTAAAGATTAAATGTGAAAAGACATAAATGCTTAATATCAGACCTATCACAAAGTAAGTACTTGATAAATTCTTTTTGCTATAAGAATATCTTAGCATAATTCCCTCTGACACACTTACTGTTCCCCAGAATAGTTCTGGAAGAGAAGGGTCTGCCAGGACTTCACATGCTGTGTCAATTACATCCTGTTGGGGGAGGGGGAAAAATAGCTTATTTTCCCTAGTTGAACCAGTCTTTTCTTTTTTTACTGTATCCTATTCAAATAAAAACACCAACAATACTTTCACATACTATGTCAGAAAGAACCCTGGGTTTAAAAAGTAAGATTATACCCTGTCTAGGGTGTATGTTATAGCTGTTATATGGTGCTAGGCAAGTTAACCTCTCTGAACTTCAAAATCTTTATCTTTATCTATAAAATGGTGATATTACCGCTTCACAGTACCATTGTAAGGACTAAATGAGATAATACATGGAGAAGTGGACTGTAAATGAGAGGAATTACTAGGCTCAGCTAAACTGTTCTCCTAGAGGGCAAGAATAATGCCTTTTTAAGTTTTTGAATCCTCAGCACCTAGCACAGCGCTTGGCACACACGGGGAATGATTTTTTTAAAACAACCCAAGTACTAGGACTCTTGCAGCCCAGATATGTTAATACTGATCCTCCAGGTATATTATGAGGTCCAAATGTGACCAGAATTTTGGCAAAAGATGCAAAGCTTACTCTGTGCCCCTAGAGCTTTGGAAATTGAGTTTTCCAGTTAACACCAATTTCTTTTATAATGGTAAGAAATTTTCATTTTTAGCAACTTTACCAATTTCTTCAATTTCCAAAACAAGTCTTTAAAAATGAATACAATGACTTAGTTATAAAGAACTCCTCAAATAGCACTTTCCACTGCAAGGAACCAGTTCCTTGGAGAAATAGCATATTCCAGGTCTGGGGCAAGACTCTTGCAAGATAATCCTACAATGGTGTGTCGTACAGAAAACAATGGAGTTATCAAAGTACGGAAGCTTTGTGTCAGACACATTCAGAAGCTCATCAAAAAGAGTTCTTACTGGCCAAAGGTGAGGGATTGGAGCATAAGAATAGTAACTGCAGTGGATTAAAACACAGCTAACATGTTTATTTATACCCAGGAATCCACAATGACATGTAAAAATTTAAAAACCTCACTAACCACCTTTACAGGATGGTTGGGAAAACTAGCAAATACAGGAAAATAAGCATGTATAGTATTCTATACCAGAGTATCAGACAGCTAATAGCTAATGAGAGCAAATTTTTTTTTTTTTTTAAGATTTTTTATTTATTTATTCATTAGAGACAGAGAGGCAGAGGGAGAAGCAGGCTCCCAAGGAGCAGGGAGCCCGATGCGGGACTCGATCCCAGGACCCTAGGATCATGATCTGAGCCGAAGGCAGACGCTCAACCATCTGAGCCACCCAGGCGCCCGAGAGCAAATTTTTTTTTAAAGGATTTTTTTTTTTTTTGGAGAACGAGAGAGAGGGGGCACAAGCAGAGGGAGCGGCAGGCAGAGCAAATTTTTTTTTTTTTTTTTAAAGATTTATTTATTTATTTGAGAGAGAGAATGAGATAGAGAGCATGAGAGGGGGGAGGGTCAGAGAGAGAAGCAGACTCCCTGCTGAGCAGGGAGCCTGACGTGGGACTCGATCCCGGGACTCCAGGATCATGACCTGAGCCGAAGGCAGTCACTTAACCAACTGAGCCACCCAGGCGCCCCAGAGCAAATTTTTTTTTGAGGTATAACTCACATATAATGTTACATTAATTTTAGATATGCAACATAATGATCTAATATTTGTATATACTATGAAACCTTTTCTATAGCAACGTTCTAGCCAATAAACAAAAGAGGAAAGATAGAATAGTGCCATTTTGTAACTCCCAAGGAACTAATGGATCTAGACAACCATCATCTAGACATTGATGTGGCATGTGCAGACTAAAACTTGACAGAGCTATCAACCAATAATGTATGGACCTTATTTATTTAGATCCTGATCAAAACAAACTTATAACAAATTTACAACATTTATAAGATAATTAGAAATTTAAATCCTGACTTGTTACTTGAAGATACTGTTTAGATGTGCTAATGGGGGGATGCCTGGGTGGCTCAGTCGATGGGGCATCTGCCTTCGGCTCAGGTCATGATCCCAGGGTCGGTTTTGGGGTCGAGTCCCACATCGGGCTCCTTGCTCAGCAGGGAGCCTGCTTCTCCCTCTGCCTACCGCTCCCCCTGCTTGTGCTCTTGCTCTCTCTCTCTCAATCTGGTATATAAATAAATAAAATCTTTAAAAAAAAATAGATGTGCTAATGGTTGTAAAGTTTTACTAGCTCCTATTCTGGCTCATTGAATATTCATAGATGAAACTAAATGATGTCAGGGATTTGCTTCAAAATAATCAAGGAGGGAAAGAGTATCAAGATCTACTGTCAGTTGATAATTTGGAAGCTGGTGATAGGACTGTTTAAGAGTTTCTTACCTAACTTTGTCTTCTTTGATGTACATTTGAAATGTTTCATGTTTTAAAAATATTGCAGAAGAATATTTATTAGCACCCACAGATGTTTGGGACAGTGCTCTATCCCAAAATGAGACTACAAAGCAGTATATACATTGTGATTCTGTTTTTAGAGAAGAATTATTATATTTTTAACATATATATATATGCAGAAAATGTTTGGAAGGGAACACAACAAAATATTAACAGAGGTTGTCCTGTGTGGTGGGATTACACTTTTTTGTTTTTATCAACACTTTCTGATTTTTTTTTAAACTAATATGTATCATCTGTATATACAATAAATGAAAAGAAACAGCAATAAATTAACACCTGGGGTATGTGGGTGTGTGTGATATCAGTTCCAAAGGGATATCTTAGGGATATGACTGCAAAGCCAGGCAGTGTAGACAGCCTCACAAAAGCCAGATACTGACCTGCTGATTGCCCAGTGTGTGCAGCTCCAGCGAGGTCAGAACGAAAGAAAGGAGTCCATAGACACACATGCATGCAGTGCTGGTGGTACACTGTAAGAGCAAAGGAGTCAGTGACTAATTCTGAATAACAAAACTCTTCCCCCAGATTCAGCATAGTCCTGCACGTTAATATAGTCTCTGTAAACAAATGGGAAGGGAATCCAAGGCTTTGTAATTTTCCTAATTTAGTCCCGAGATCAGGAAGACAAGGGGAGAAATGAGAAAGCAGGAACCATAAATATTACACCACCACCAAGAATAAAACCACATCCAGTCTAGAGAAAGGATAAAGAGTCTCTATGCGCTGATATGAATGATGCAGCTGCTTGAAGGGTCACCAAGATAAATCACCCAGTGCCAGTCGGTGGGGCCTGCTGGCTGAGGTTTCCTGCTCGCATGTCAAAACAAGCTCACTAAACAGTGCCTCTGAAATTAAGCCCCAACACAGGACTCAAGAGAATAGCTAATTCATCCTGCTATGGTTGAATGAGTAAGCTCCCAAAAAAGATTTCTCCAGTCAATGCGGTCAAAGCTACCTTCCAGATTACTGTGCTGGCATAGTATCCTATACTGGCAAAGAGTCAGACACGATGGGTTCAAACTGTACCTACCACTAACTGGCCGTTATTGTTCTGCCAGTAATTTGTGGGCAAATTACATCTCCCTGAGGCTCAATCTCCTAATATGTAAAATAGGATGAAAATCCCTAGTGCAACCAAGTGTTGTGATGAAATAAGAGAAAGTGCAGAAAGTGCTGATAACAGTGTCTAGTCATACTAAATGCTCTACAAAGTTAGAAACAACACTGTCATCATTATCCATGTCACTATCACAATTCTCATTACTACTCTCATGATTCATTAACAAGCCTCTGCCCTGCTTGCTGGCATTCTTACGCTCAGACACCCACAGCCCGAGCCTCACGTCATTTCCCCCACTGGCCAGTGAGCGGAGCAGTCGGGTCAGGTACTGAAATACATTCAGCTGGATGGCTGTGCCACCTATCTTCCGGACAACACTGCTTGTCTCTTCTGGATGCAGGGTATGACGGAGGAGAGCCCAGGCCAAAAGCACTGGGGCGTGATGTGGAATGTCCCCAAAGGTCAACATCAAACGGTCCATATCCTGATGAAAAAAAAAAACAAAAAACAAAACCTCTGTCACTGAAAAGAAAGAGTCAGAGCCCTCCACAGGACCCTTCGTCACATTTGGTATGTCTTCCATTTGCCCACAGTGGTCCCTTGTCCCACTGATATTCTACTCTTCCCCAAACCCCACCACCTCACTAGTAAAACCCTCCATTACTCTTCCCTTTCCCCACATTTTTTCCTTCTAATTTTAAGTAGTCTTAATGTAACATTATAAAACACATGTTCAAATGGAATTTTCTTTAGAAAATTTCCCAATCCTTCTTGAACTTTCTCTGATTATTCCCCACTTTCTATCTAACTGTCATCCCATCTCAATGTGTTTCCCCTGTGCTCTTCTTGCACAAAGTCCATAAATGAAGACAAGCCCTCAGGTTCTGTCCTTGGGCCTCTTTTGTACTGGTACGAACTGTCTGAGTGACTACTCATTCTCACAGACAACTATGACCTATGTGCAGAAAACTGAAATCTGAGATTTCTTCCAGATACAATTAACTTCTTAGCAATGTAGAACCTCAAATTCCACCACAGGAAAAATTTTATGTGGCAGTCTAGTTGAGTGGTTAAAAACATACTCCTAACTACAAATTGTCTAAAAAGAGAAAGGAAGCTATTCCAAGTTCACCTGACAAATAAGCCCATCCTGGGCAAACTGGTGCAGCTCTCTTCTGTCATCCAAAGCACACTTATGCAAGGATTCAATATCCATGCCTTCCACCAGGATAAGGGCACTGAAGTAGCTGGAAAGAAAAATGGTGTCATGGTGTCATATATGCAACTCTGAACCTTGCTGGAGAATAAGGTGAAATGGAAGGCACTTTAATATCAAAAAAATTATTAATGGTTTCTTCTGCATTTTTTTTCCATACTAAGTCTTCTAAACCCTGTACATATTTTACACTTCCAGCACACCTCAATTCGTCCAGCCACATTTAAAGTGCTTGACAGCGCTTGACAGGGGCTTTGCCTGCCAAAGCGCAGATCCAGTACTGAAAGTTTCTACAGCCACCAATTACATGTGACCCAGATAAACCATCTCACCACTCAAGTGTGTATCTTTGTTCAGAGAGGAAAAAGGCCTCAAAATGCAGATCTATCCATTTGAACCACTGTAACATCATCCTTTTTGTTAAACGCAGCTGAATCTCCTCCTCATAGACACAGATGCAAGCAGGCAGTTCACCCCAGAGGATATGCCAAAAGCAGGTAAGAAAATGCTCAACGTCACAGATAACCAGGGAAAGGCAAATCAGTGCAGCAAAAGGGATCAAACTGAGGGGGAAGATAGATAACACGGGTTTACAAGATTGTGGGGAAATTGGTTCTTTCCTCCCACAGTCATGAGCATACATTGGTACGGCCTTTGCGGAGGACAACTTGGCAATATTTTATAACACAAACGCACACACCATTCAACCCAACAACACCATTTCCAGATCCTTTACAGCCATACTCACCCAGATGTACAGACAGGCTTGTAAAGAGTGGTCTTTATAACATTGTTTGAAATATCCAAAATAGCTAACTGCCTACCATTAGTGAAATTGTTAAATAAACATCCATCCCATGTACTAATATGCAGCAGCTAAAAAAACATCCTGAGGTTAAAAAGAGTTCAGGACATCCAGTTATGTGAAAAGTTAAGTCGTAACAAAGTATACGATTTACATCAAAAAACAAAAAACACAAACAATATATTTTTGTATAAATGAAAAAAAGATGTGGATCTATCCATTGCCATAAAATTCAAAGTCCCATAGATGATAACCTCAAAGAGGGCAGGGGACACATTCGCCCTGTTGTCGTCTGAGCATTTGCACTGGCTTACCATAGATGCTCACCAATTTTTTTGTTGAATGGATGAACCTCTTAGATGAAGACAGTAAATACTAGAATGCAATACCTATTTTGAGAAAACAGGCCCTCTAATCCCAGTCTTTACTCCCTGTAAGACCTGGAATGTGGTAGTACATCGATCTGTTTCCCTACCAGCAAATGAAAAGTACATCTAGACGGTCCCCTCACTCATTCACAAGATCACTATAATATCAATGCTCTAAATATTGTACAAATTTTGTAGCCTCAATTCATTCAGACTTACCCAATCCGATCCACGAAAGGATCCATGGTCTCATCCACTAGGTGCCTGTTGGTCTGCCTACTACCAAATCCTTGCTCTTTAAACATCTTGGTTAATGCCAACAGGTCACTAGGTGCCATCTCGAAGTAGGCATAATAAAGGAAAATAATTTCTAGCAGCATGGACTGTTCCCGAAGGCACTGAACAAACCAGCGAGACACCTGGCGCTCAGTCTGCACAACCGATGAAGAAAAAAATGGGAGAAATAAAGTCAGATTTAAAAACCTATTTAAAAATTTTTAAGTTATTTTTTATTAGATAATACATGTATAAGAATAGAGTAAAAACACGTCTCCCTCTTTGCCATGTATTAAGGAATCTGTTAAAAGCTTAAAGCAAAAGGCTTTGGGAGAGATACCAAAAAAAAGTCTCCCTCCCTACAATTCCCACTGCCCAGTCATCCTAACTTGTCCCCAGAGGCAACCACTGTTAGAGGTTTTTCTTTCCTTTTCCAGTAACATGCCATATACACTCATTCATTCTTTCATTCATTCATTCTAAGCTCCGTCTACCTACCTACCTACCTACCTATCCAACCATCCAGCCATCCATCTCTAAATCAAATATACTGTACAAACTATTCTACGCTTTACTTTTCTCAACTAACAGTGTATCTTTTTTTTTTTTTAAAGATTTTATTTATTTGACAGGGAGAGAGATAGAGAGAGAGGGAACACAAGCAGGGGGAGTGGAAGAGGGAGAAGCAGGCTCCCCGCAGAGCAGGGAGCCCGATGTGGGACTCGATCCCAGGACCCTGGGATCATGACCTGAGCCAAAGGCAGACGCTTAACGACTGAGCCACCCAGGCGCCCCACTAACAGTGTATCTTACAAATGATTTCCTGTAACAGTACATTAAGAATTTCCTTATTTTTCATTACCAGTCCCCTCGTTATTTTTAATGCAGCACAGTACTCCACTGCATGGAAATGCCATATTTTTATTTACATATTTTGCCATAATTTTTTTTTTTTTTAAAGATTTTATTTATTTGACAGAGAGAGAGAGAGACGAGGAGAGAGGGAACACAAGCAGGGGGAGTGGGAGAGGGAGAAGCAGGCTTCCCGCTGAGCAGGGAGCCCGATGTGGGCTCGATCCCAGGACCCTGGGATCATGACCTGAGCCGAAGGCAGACGCTTAACGACTGAGCCACCCAGGCGCCCATATTTTGCCATAATTTAACCAGCTCCCTTGGATGTACAAACAAGTGCCGTGAAGATGTGGAGAAAAATGACCCCTTGTGCACTGCTGCTGGGAATCTAAATTGGTACAGCCACTGTGGAAAACAGTATGGAGGTTCCTCAAACAATTAAAAAACAAAGAGGCGCCTGGGTGGCTCAGTCAGTTAGGCATCCAACTTTTGGTTTCAGTTCAGGTCAGGTCATGATTGCAGGGTCGTGAGATCGAGCCCTGTGTCAGGCTCTGTGCTGAGCGTGGAGCCTGCTTGGGACGCTCTCTCACCCTCTGCCCTCTGCCCTTCCACGCCCTGCTCATGCTCTCTCTCTCGCTCTAAAAAGTAAAAATTAAAAAACAGAAATGCCATATGATCCAATAATTTAACCACTGGGTATTTACCCACAGAAAATGAAAACACTAATTCAAAAAGATATATGCAGGGGTTCCTGGGTGGCTCAGTCGGTTAAGCGTCTGCCTTCGGCTCAGGTCATGATCCTGGAGTCCCGGGATTGAGTGCCGCGTTGGGCTCCCTGCTCAGCAAGGAGTCTGCTTCTCCCTCTCCCTCTGCCCCTCCCATTCTCTCTCCCACTCACTCTTTCAAATGAATAAAATCTTAAAAAAAAAAAAGATACATGCACCCCTATGTTTACTAAAGCATTATTTATAATAGCCAAAATACCGAAGCAACCTAAGTGTCCACTGACAGATGAATAAGGAAGATGTGGTAAACACGCACACACACATGTGCAGGTACAATGGAATACTATACCACCACAAAAAGGATGAGATCTTGCCATTTGCAACAACATGGATGGACCTAGAAGGTCTTATGCTACATGAAGTTAAGTTAGACTGAAAAAGACAAATACCATACGATTTTACTCATATCTGGAATCTAAAAAAAAAAACAAATGAAGAAACAAACAAAAAACAGAACCAGGCCTATAAATATAGAGAACAAACTGATGGTTGCCAGAAGGAAAGAGGGCGGAGGACAGGCTAAATGGGTGAAGGGGAGTGGGAGGCTTCCAGTTGTGGAATGAGTAAGTCATGAGAATAAAAGGCACAGAAAAGAAAATATAGTCAATAGCACTGTAATAACAGTGTCTGGTGACAGATGGTAACTGCACTTGTGAGCACAGCACAACATGTAGAGATGGTAAAGCACTATGTTGTACACCTGAAATGTGTCAACCACACTCCAAAAAATTAAAATAAATATAATGTACAACTGACAGAACAAACGTACCAAAAAATTGGCAAAACCACAGACCTAAACAACCTCGATCTGACTGGTACGTCTCACCAGCACACCCAACTACTTCCGAATACACATTCTTTTCAAGTGTACGTGGTACATTCACCAAGATAGATCATATAATGGGCTATAACCCACGGGATAGTAAATTTTAAAAGATCTAAATGATACAGAGTATGTTCTTTGATAATAATGGAATCAAACTGGAAATCAGTAAGATATCCAATGTTTGGAAATTAAACAGCACACTCGTATTAATAATACAAGGGTCAAAGAAAATCACAAGGGGAATTAGAAACTATTTTGAACTGAATGACAGTGAAAATATAACACATCAAAATTTTTAGGATATAGCTAAAAGCAATACTTAAAGCAACATTTATAGTTTTGTTTTTTTTTTAAAGATTTTATTTATTCATTTGAGACACAGAGATACACAGAGAGAGAGAGCATGAGCAGGGAGAGAGGCAGAGGGAGAGGGAGAAGCAGGCTCCCTGCTGAGCCAGGAGCCCGATGTGGGGCTTGATCCCAGGACCCTGGGATCATGACCTGAGCCAAACGCAGACGCTTAACCATCTGAGCCACCCAGGTATAGTTATTTAATAAGAATGTTCTAAAATCTGTTATCTAAGTTTCTACCTTAAAAATTAGAGAAAGAGCAAATTAAATCCAAAATAAATAAATAGAAAGAAACACTGAAGAGCAGAAATCAACGTAATATAAAATGGAAGAGCTACAGAGAAAACTGAAGACAAAGCTACCATTATCAGAAATCAGGAGACATCACAACATTCTCCAGGGAATAAAAGCATAACAAGAAAATATTATCATGGGGCGCCTGGGTGGCTCAGTTGGTTAAGCGACTGCCTTCGGCTCAGGTCATGATCCTGGAGTCCCGGGATCGAGCCCCGCATCGGGCTCCCTGCTCAGCGGGAAGCCTGCTTCTCCCTCTCCCACTCCCCCTGCTTGTGTTCCCTCTCTCGCTGTGTCTCTTTCTGTCAAATAAATAAAATCTTTAAAAAAAAAAAAAAGAAAATATTATCAGCTTTATGCAAATAAATTTGACTTAGAGGAAATTGACACATCCCTTGAAAGACACAAATTACCAAAACTGACTCAAAAAGAAATAGCAAGTGTGAATAGCTCTCTAATCAATTACAGAAAACTGAATTCTAAATTAAAAACTTGTGAATGGGGGCGCCTGGGTGGCTCAGTCGTTAGGCGTCTGCCTTCCTCTCAGGTCATGATCTCAGGGTCCTGGGATGGAGCCCCGTTA
>NC_138382.1:74246013-74307239 GCF_054177405.1 Leptonychotes weddellii | reverse complement strand
ATGCGATGCGGGGCTTGACCCCAGGACCCCGGGATCATGACCTGAGCCGAAGGCAGACGCTTAACCGATTGAGCCACCCAGGCGCCCTTGCTGAAATTTTCTGAGAATTGCACTGCCGTCTGAGATTTTTTCCTTCCAGCCTTCCTTTCTTCCCTCTCTCCTCCAGGGGGGTTAGATCACAGCACTGAAAAAGAGGTGAGGGTTTGGGGGCCTGGGAGGGGGGTGCTGTCAAAGAGACCCAGTAAGCAAATGCAACATATGAGCCCTTGGATTGGTGACAAGAACAGTGAAAGTTCCTAAAGGGTATCTGTGGCACAGCGGGAGAAATCTGAATATGGCTTGTCCATCAGAGGGCATGATGGAATCACTGGTCAATTTCTCTGGGGGTGATAACGAGGGGTGTTTATGTGGGGGGATGGCATTCTTAGGAGGCACGTGAAGCATTTAGGAGTGAAGAGTCAGGATGTCTGCAATTTGCTTTCAAAGGATTCAGCAAAGACATTTATATACAAGGGCAGGGCAGAGAGAGGCGGTTGCAAAGGCGGTGGACGTGAGCGAGGGCTGAATCTGGGGCCTAGGCAGACGTGGCCACTGCACGGTTCTTTCACCTTTTCTGTAGGTCTGACTTTGTCAAAACAGAAAGCTGAGAGGCAAAGGAGACAACTGAATGCAGTGCATGGGCATCTGGGATTGTGATTCCAAAAAACCGGCTATAAATGGTACCCCCCTCCCATCCTGGGCGCCCCGAGGGGCAAGCACTCAACAAAAACCCACGGAAGTGCTTATTCCTTATCAATCTCTTAGGAAAGTATGGAAAATTTGGCAACTGATTGAGCAAGCAGGGTTACAGGAGAGGGAAGAACGAGCTGAACCGGACCTCTTTGACCCGAGGATGTGGGGCTCAGAGCCAGAGATAGAGAGATAGAGATAGAGAGCATGCACATCCTGGAGGTTGCATGTGAAGAAAACCCACCTCTACCCCCAGGGGGAACCAGAGAGAAAGAGGCTGCTTGGTTTTGAGCTAGGCACCCCAGGTTCCCCAGGTAATGGTGCTCTAGCCTCCCTGGGACCGCCCCCCTCCAAGCTTGACTACTTAGGACTTATTAGTTCTCATTTCGGGTTTGAATCTGTGCCAGGCAGGAAAGGTTGGGTAGAGCAGAGCATCCTTAGCCACTGTGTCTCAAGGGTGGTCCTCGGAGAGCAGGCTGTGGGCCCCAGGGTGGGAATGCCCCCGAGCAAAGCTGCATTAGACTTGTAAATATCTAGACATCCACTGTGTGGGCTCCATCGAGGGTCCCCAAATGTTAGGGGTGAGTCTGAGGGACAAATGTGAACACTGCGTATTGTATGATATGAAGAAATCAGTAATTTATTAGCTGTGCTAATGGTATTGGAGATTTCTTTCTTTCCTTTTAACAGTCCTTCTATTTTAGAGATATCTCTTGAAGTATTGACGACATAATATCTGGGATTTGCTTCAAAATAATCCAAAACGTTCCGGATGGTGGAAGTAGGAAGCGGATGGGGGAATAGATGAAGTAAGCCAGGCCATGGGTGGAGACTGGGGGGGGGGGGGTTAGTATAGTCTACACTCTACTTTTGTATATATTTTGAATGTTCCTCATGCCTGAGGTGGAAATCACAGCCACAACATGGAAGGAGCCTGGGCCCTTGATGGTGGAGGAACCATCAGTTATCTCTGGACTTAGTGGGGAGGAGGGGATGGATCTTGGGTGGATCTTGTTCAAGCTGCTGTTATTTTGGTTTCTCTTTCATTAACAGGAAATTAGGCCTAACGGCTAAACCCTGTCCATGCCCTCAGCCCCAAACCACCAGGAGCATAGCCATGACGGAGTTGCAGTGAGGGAACGTGAACTCCAGGGTGCTCTGGGGTCTCAGTGGGAGGCTCTTCAAACTTATTATGGGATTTGGACTTTGGTGGAGTGATTTGGGGGAGGGTCCAGGGAAGCTAGATTGGTGCTTTCAGAAGCAGGGATCACTTTATGGTTGGATATCACACTAATCTTTTTTTTTTAAAGGTTTTATTAATTAATTTAATTGAGAGAGTGCGTGTGCGCATGAGTCGGGGGAGGGGCAGAGGGAGAGGGACGAGCAGACTTCCCGCTGAGCACAGAGCCCAAAGGTGGGGCTCAATCTCAGGACCCTGAGATCGTGACCTGAGCCAAAATCAAGAGTCAGAGGCTTAACCGACTGAGCCGCCCGGGTGCCCCACAATAATCATATTTATAGGGAGGCAGGCTCGAGTGAGGCTAGCTAGACTTGGTGGAAAAGTAGCCACCATGTGTGCCAAGAGAGGGGGGTGCTGGGTTTCCTGTGGCTTCGACAATGTTCACGTCCATCTGTGTTCAGACGTGATCGCAGAGTGGTTTTTTTTTTTTTTTCTTCTGGATTTATTATGGTCACAGCGTGGCCTTGTCTGATATTGATGTTCTGTGCAACTGTTCATGTCCAACACAACACAGGTCCTATCTGTGGGTGCCAGGCCAGCTCCTGGATTCCAGAGGCTGCTTTTCTCTTCCTAAATCCGCATGCTAAGAATAAAATCCAAAGTCTTTAGCATGTACTAGAAGGCCCTGTGAAATCAGAGGCAAGGCCACCTGTCCCAGGTCATTTCCTGCCACTGTCCCTTTCGCTTGCTGTCCCCCCAGCCACACTCCCCATTCCTGTCTACCTGTTACTTGTGGCCCTATATCCACTCTCCTTCTAGAGCAGCGTCAGCAAACTTTTTCTTTATGGGGCCAGAGTATATACTGTGGGGCTTTGCAGGGCCTACAGTGTCTGTCACAGCTCCTCAGCTGTAGTGTTGCAGGGGGGAGTCTGCTTCTCCCTCTCCCTCTGTCCTACCCCCCTGTTTGTGCTTCCTCTCTCTCAAAAAACAAAACAAAACAACAAACAAAAAAACCCACCTTCAACAACAACAACAACAAAACGCTATATTGACAAACTCTGGTGGCAGACCAGGGTCGGACTGTGGGCCCTCCTAGCCTCTTGAATTCTCAGATGTGTCCACACTGAGCCTCCAGCAATTTGTCCATTATGTTTAGGTTTCATCCCCCTGAACTGGTCCCCGTGGAGGTTTCTGCTCCGCTAAGTCATGATTCTCTGTATCTGCTGGTTTGTCTCTCTGATTTTGGGGGCAGTGGTTTGACCCATGACGTCCCTTCTCAAATGGGTCTAAGAAGAGGTGTTGATTTTTTGGTCTGTTCAGCTTTCTGCTTGTGAGGATGGAGGGATGACTTCCAAGCTCCTTACGCACAGGACTGGAAACCGGAAGTCCAATGTAACCTGCCTGTTCATGGAATTTTGTCACTACCAATAGAATGCTCTAACTTCATTATGAAGGAGAAATTAAAGAGAATAATTCATAATGCATTAGTCAGGCTTGCCCACTCTAGAAGACTCTGGAAGTAGACAGCTGCTTGCACCTGCTTATAAGAAGTAAGTTCAGCCTGACCAAGGCAGCTACCCAGCTAGTCCCTTCTAAACCCTGACGCAAGCCAGCCTCTTCCCCCAGGGTCTTCCAAAGCGTCTCAGAGCACTGACAATCAGCCATCTGTCCAAAGGTGGGGCACTTCGTCCTTATGTTCTTCAATTATCAGCTTCTCCAGAGCATCTTCTGGGGCCAGGCCCTGGCACAGGGCTGAGACTACGGTAGGGACCATGAGCTGTTGGTCCCCGGGTAGGGGTGGGGGTGGGGGGCGGAGAGGAGATGTCCCCAAGCACTCTCTCCTTCATTCATCCAGCAACTATTTCCTGACAAGTACAAAGACAGGTGTTATGGTTTGAGCTGTGTCCTCCAAAAGTGTATGTTGAAGACCCCCAGCACCTGTGAATGGAAACCTAGGGTCTTTGTAGATGTAATCCATGTAGGATGAGGTCATATTGGATTAGAGTGGACCTCAATCCAGTATGACTGGTGTCCTTCGAGGAAGGGAGAAGAGACACAGACACACAGGCGAAAGGCCATATGAAGACAGAGGCAGAGATCGGGGGGGTAGGCCATCTACAAGCCAAGGAGCTCCACGGATTGTTGGTTGGTAACACCACAAGCTAAGAGAAAAGCACGGGACAGATTCACCTCTAGAGTCTTCAGAGAAAGCATGACCCTGCTGACACCTTGATTTGGGATGTTTAGTCTCCAGAATGGTGAAAGAAAAACTTCCTGTTGTGTAAAACCACCCACCTTGGGGTACTTTGTGCCAACAGCTCCTGGAAATGAATGCAATGGGCTCTGGGCACCTCCCTGGGGACCTGGGAGTTTGGGAGCGCTCTCTGGAGGATGTGGCATTGGCTCAGAGTCCCAAAGCAGGGTAAGCGCGCCTGGCAGTGAGGAAGGTGCAAAGGCCTGGGATTGGAAGAGGGCTGGGAGATGCCAGGAGCTGAAAAGTCAGTCTGGTTAGAGTTTACACTCTAGTTTCTCAGAACTGAGTCACTTCCCAGGGGAACCCTGCAGGAAGTACTTACTCCCTGATGGCTGTAGCTAAGAACCAGAGCTTGGAACAACAGAGGGTAGTGTGATTTCTATCTGAGGAAGGACATTCCACGGAGGGACATTCCACAGTGTGTCACATCGAGGGGAAGGCGTCAGTGTGCCTCAGCCTCACTCAGCCAGGGGACATGAAGTCAGTCCGTGGCCAGGTCTGAGTCCAGCGCTGGTCACAGGAGGCACCTTGTGCCTGCTGCATGTTCTAGGGGGAACAACTGTCCTGCTTGCCCAGGATTGAGGGGTTTCTTGGGACTGGGCCCATCCTGGGCAAATGGAGATGGTTGGTCTCCTCGGATTGGCCGCATGCAGGGATGGCTGCCCCTGTTCTGGGACCGATGTCCTGCTGACTCCTCCAGAGGGACCCTCTTCTGTCTCCTGACCAAAATCTGTGGATGTCCAGCAGGCTGATCCTCTCTCTGACACCCTCACCCACATCATTCCACGTCTATGAATTCTGTCCTTTCTCCTAAAGTGACTGTACCTCTTCTGCCCTAAATTACACCTTTATCATCTCACTGGATTACAGTGGTGGGAATAATATTAATGCAATCAGCGGTCAGCTCTTATCTCCTGAGTGTTTACTTTGTACCAGGCACCGCGCTAAGGACCATATACCATCGAATCCTTTTAACAGCCCGGAAAGCAGGTACTTTCCTCACCTCCATTAACAGGCAAAGATACTGGTAATAATGATAAAATAACAACTAACACTCATAGTGAACTCCTGGAGGTTGGAGGAGGGTCTGCCTCACCCAGTGGCCAGCACAGGGCAGAAGGTCACACTCAGAAGGGAAAAGATCCCAGCTCATGACCCTCCCCTTTCCTCCGCCACAATCTCAGCCCTTCACCCACTCTGGGCACTGCATGCTCTGGGGAGAGGTGGTGCCTTGGGGTAACCAGCTCCACAGAGGGCAAAGAGAGCCCATGCTGGATGAGACTGTGTTTAACTAGTCTCACTGCCTTGGGGTTGGAGCTGGAAACCAGGAGCTGGCTTCCACTGCAGGAGACTGCCCAGGCAGGGGGTGGCTGGTGTGTGCGCCGGGGCGAGTCTTTGGGGCATGGAAGTGAGCACCACACTGTTCCATCTGTGGGGCAACTCTGTCTTACTACTGCCAAGCTCTGCACCTGCCAAGCTCTGCGCCTGCCAAGCAAGGACTGGGCCCTGAATAGTCCCCTGGGGAGAGGATTCGAACACAGACCTTGGTATCACTTAGACCTCGGCTGTGTGAGTCGAGGTAAATCACTTCACCTCCCTCAATGTCAATTTTCCTAAGGATAAAATAAATACAAATAAGGTAACTCAGGGACTCCTGGCTGGCTCAGTCAGAAGAGCATGTAACGGGCGCCTGGGTGGCTCAGTTGGTTAAGCGACTGCCTTCGGCTCAGGTCATGATCCTGGAGTCCCGGGATCGAGTCCCGCATCGGGCTCCCTGCTCGACAGGGAGCCTGCTTCTGCCTCTGACCCTCCCCCCTCTCATGTGCTCTCTCTCATTCTCTCTGTCTCAAATAAATAAATAAAATTAAAAAAAAAAAAAAAAAGAAGAGCATGTAACTCTCGGTCTTGGGGTTGTGAGTTTGAGTCCCACATGAAGTGTAGCAATTACTTAAATAAATAAAAAATTATTAAAAAAAACCAAGATAATTTATGGAAAACACGTCCCTTAGTGCCTGGCACATAAAAGGTGCCCAGTAAGTGATAGATGTTCATAACAGAATGGGCACTTTATGAATACTATTGAATCACTGTAATATGACACGTGGGGCTGGATGTGTGTGAATTCACTCATGTTTGGCAGGGCTGACTTCTCTATGAGGCCTCCCCCGCAGGCATGGTGCTGAGGACCCACAATACTTTGAGGATCCCATGAAAATGTTTTAATTTTAATTTACTTTAAAATAAGGGGGAAAAAGGGGGAATGTAATAATGATGAATACATAATAATGAATCCAGCCTGCATGATATTCATTCTTTATAACACATGGTTGTAAAATGTAATTTCTATTGGGCTGCCTGGGTGGCTCAGTCTGACTTGATTTTGACTCAGGTCATGATCTCAAGGTTGTGAGATCTAGCCCGGTGTTGGGCTCTGCGCTAAGCATGGAGCCTGCTTAAGATTCGCTCTTTCCCTCTGCCCCTCACCGCCAAATATATAATTTTGACTTTTTTTTTTAATGGAGAAAGGGGCCCATGAAAGTATAATGTGACCTTGAACATAGGTAAATTTTGTGTGGTTATGATATCGTGTAAATATGAGCAGTTGCACGAGCATATGCACACATTTCTGTGTCTATAAGCATGCAGGTGTAGTGGGAACAGTTTCCATAAATCTGAAGGGGAGGAAGAAGCCATGGGGGTCCGAGCCGAGGCCAGGAAGGGCACAGGTGGCCCTGCGGGTTGCTCTCATCCAGAACACCAGCAGGTGTCAAGGTGGAGCCCTCGAGAAGAAAGGGGATTGGGGGCTTGTTGTTCCGGATGCTGCCAGCAGGGGGCGCGCGGAACCAGCTCTGTCCAGACTTCCGGCTAGCTGGCCCTGGAACCCCACACATTTGGGCACAGGGCGACCCTTGCGTGGCAAGAGGGGACTGTGGCTTTATTTCATAGAGGAGGCCCACAGCGGGGAGGGTGCTGGTCCGGGCCTACCGTGCGGTGGGACTGCTGGCGTTCCAGACCAGAGTCCTCCCACTGCCTGGGCTGACCCAGGGACCTCCACAGACACCTCTCTGACAACACCTGGGGGCTCCGCAGGCTGCCTTTCCCAAGCCAAACCCACCTCCGACTCCCCTTGCCTCTCCCTCAACTTCTGGGAAGCAGGTCTTCCCTGGCCAACTGCACTGTAGCCTTGAGGTCTGTCCTAAGGGTAATGACAGTGGCCTTTTAATGACTTCATACTTTCTCTGCGCCCGGCAGCCTGCCAGCACCATACAGGTTCTATCACTTTAAAACCTACGAGAAAGGCTCCATCAAGAGGCCAAGTCACACACCCGAAGCCACAGTTAGCAAGTAGCAGAGCTGGAATTTAAACTCAGGACTCTGGGGCAGCCCTGTCGGGACCCCTCTCACTCTTAAGAGCTTTTTCTGTATCTTCACTTAATAAACTTCTATCGCTTTACTCACAAAAAAATAAATAAATAAACTCAGGACTCTGAGAGGCGCCCGGGTGGCTCAGTCAGTCCGGCATCTCCCTTCGGCTCAGGTCATGATCCCAGGGTCCTGGGATCGAGAGCCCCGCACCGGGCTCCCTGCTCCGCAGGGAGTCTGCCTCTCCCTCTCTCTCTGCCTGCCACTCCCCCTGCTTGTGCGCATGTGCACGCTCTCTCTCTCTCTAATAAATAAAATCTTAAAAAAAATAAACTCACAACTCTGATTTTTCAAAGCCCATACTCATTGCCACGTGGGGCAAGGGGAGGCTCTGAGCAGTGACGTGATGGCCACTTGGGTCAGATTCCTACTTCCAGAAAGAAGCACAGATCGGGGTGGGGTGCCTGGGTGGCTCGGTCGGTTAAGCTTTTGCCTTCAGCTCAGATCATGATCTCAGGGTCCTGGGATCCAGCTGAGCCCCATGTCAGGCTCCCTGCTCAGTGGGGAGTCTTGCTTCTCACTCTTCTTCTCCCTCTGACCCTCCCCACCCCCTCCATGTTCTCTCTCTGTTTCAAATAAAATAAAATCTTAAAAAAAAAAAAAAGAAGCACAGACAAATGGATACTCAATGGCAGATACTCAATGGGAAATAAGGGATTTTGGTCCAGTCACTCACATTTTATGGATGGAGATACTGATGACCAGGGAGGGGAAATGACCAGCCCAGATTCCACCAGGACATGGTCACCTGAGTCACAGTCCTGGCATTTTTCTCATCCCTGCAGGCTGGCTCTTCCAATGGACATTATGCACCAGTCAGAGAGTAAGCTGCTACAGAAACTTTTGTTGAGTGAGAGAATGAATGTCTATTGCTCCCACCAGACAGTGAGCTCGGTCACACGAGGACTCTCCTCTGTTCATCTTTTTATCATCACCACCTGGCTCAGGGCCTGCCACACAGTAGATGCATGTCTTTTCATTGCTTCAGCAAATATTTATTTTTATTTTTATTTTTTTTAAGATTTTATTTATTTTGAGAGAGAGAATGAGAGAGAGAGCACATGAGAGGGGGGAGCGTCAGAGGGAGAAGCAGACGCCCTGCTGAGGGCGCATTGCACAACTTATTTCACACTTCAAAGTTTGGAACTGCTGTTTTTTTTTTTTTTTTAAGATTTTATTTATTTGACAGAGAGAAACACAGCGAAAGAGGAAACACAAGCAGGGGGAGTGGGAGAGGGAGATGCAGGCCTCCCGCCGAGCAGAGAGCCCGATGCGGGGCTCGATCCCAGGACGCCGGGATCATGACCTGAGCCGAAGGCAGTCGCTTAACCAACTGAGCCACCCAGGCGCCTCAGCAAATATTTATTAAACTTCTATTACATGCTATGCCTATGCCCTATGCTACCAGGTATATAACAGTGAATAGGATACCTTCCTTTTCTTCAAGGAGTGCACAGTCTAATGAAGGAGACGAGTAATGAGGCCATTTTAATTTAGTATGAGCCTCAATATACAAACAATTCTTATAAATCAATAACAAAAGATCAACATCTCAACAGAAAAAAAAATGTGGGCAAGAGATATAAATTCACAAAAAAAGAAAATAGTCAATAAACTTGAAAAGAGGCTGAACCTTACTCATAATTAACAAAATGCAAATTTAAAATGAAACACCATTCTCTGCCTCTCAGCTATGTAGAGAATAAGAGATTGAGACTCACCAAATTTATATGACCATACACTAAGAGGTTATAATTCATGATCTGGGAAACACCAAGTTAGAGCGTTCACTGGTGTAACTCTTGGAGGGCAACTTCACAATAACAACATACATTACTCTTTGACTTTAGAAATACTTCCTCTCTCTAGAAATTTATCTTACAGGAATATTCACACATATACACAAAGAGGTATGCCTCTGGATGATTAATGCAGCATTGTGTGTGAGACCGAAAAACCTGGAGACAATCCAATGTCCATCAAGCCATCCAGGCGCCCCTATATGTCTTTTTTAAAAAGTAATCTCCAGGGGTGCCTGGGTGGCTCAGTCAATTAAGTGTCTGCCTTTGGCTCAAGTCATGATCCCAGGGTCCTGGGATCGAGCCCCATGTCGGGCTCCCTGCTCAGTGGAGAGCTTGCTTCTCTCTCTCCCTCTGCCTGCCGTTCTGCCTACTTGTGCTCTCTCTCACTCTCTCTGTCAAATAAATAAAATCTTAAAAAATAAATAAATAATAAAAAATAAAAAGTAATCTCCACACCCAACATGTGGTTTGAACTCATGACCCTGAGATCAAGAGTCTCATGCTCCACTGACTGAGCCAGCCAGGTGCCCCTGGTCAACTGATTTTGACCAGGGTGCCAAAATGATTCAATGGAGGAAGAAATAGTCTTTTCAACAAATGTGCTAGGACAGCTGGGTAGCCATATACAAAAGAATGGAGTTGACCTCTATTTCGCCCAATCCACAAAAATTGAAATAATCAATGACCTTGATCATATTCTTGATAATGTCCTTTGATGCACGAATTTTAATTTGTATGAAGTCCAAACATACCTTACAACCTGGCAATTTCACTCCTAGGGATATACTGAAAAGAAATGAAATGCACGTGCACACAGAAACTTGTATACGGATGTTCATAGCAACGTTATTCATAATTGTCAAGAGGTGGGAATAATCTACATGTCCCTCAATGGGTGAGTGAGTAAATTGTGGTTCCATACAATGGAATATTGTCCAGCCATTAAAAGGAACAAGGGAGGGGCGCCTGGGTGGCTCAGTCGTTAAGCATCTGTCTTTGGCTCAGGTCATGATCCCAGGGTCCTGGGATCGAGCCCCACATCGGGCTCCCTGCTCTGCGGGAAGCCTGCTTCTCCCTCTCCCACTCCCCCTGCCTGTGTTCCCTCTCTCGCTGTGTCTCTCTCTGTCAAATAAATAAAATCTTTAAAAAATAAAAAAAGAGATATCTTACTCCCATGTTCATTGCAGCATTATTCACAATGGCCAAGATATGGAAACATCCTACATGTTCCTCAATGGATGGATGGATAAAGAAAATGTGGTCTGTGTACGTATACAATGGAATGTTATTCAGCCTTAAAAAAGAAGGAAAGCCTGTCATTTGCTACAACATGAATGAATCTGGAGGGTGTAATGCCCGGTGAAATAAGCCAGAGACAAATACTGTGTGGTGTCGTTTATATTTGGGATCTAAAAAAAAAAAAAAGTCGAACTCCTAGAAACAGAGTAGAATGGTGGTTGCTGGGGCCACCCGGTGAGGGGAATGGGGAGAGGTTGATAAAAGGGTACAAACTTTGTTCTAAGATGAAGTTCTGAGGACCTAGCATAGAGATAGTGACTATAGTTGATAATACCGTATTGTAGAATGTAAATTTGCTAGGAGAGGGCGCCTGAGTGGCTCAGCCTTTAAGCGTCTGCCTTCGGCTCAGGTCATGGTCCCAGGGTCCTGGGATCGAGCCCTGCATTAGGCTCCTTGCTCAGCGGGAAGCGTGCTTCTCCTTCTCCCACTCCCCCTGCTTGTGTTCCCTCTCTTGCTGTCTCTCTCTCTCTGCCAAATAAATAAATAAATAAAATCTTTAAAAAAAATAAATTTGCTAGGAGAGTAGATCTTAAACGTTCTCACACACACAGAAGGTACTCTGTAAGGTGATGGGTATGTTAATTAACTTGATGGTGGGAGTCACTTCCCAATGTCTACATATATCAAATCATCACGTTGTGCACTTTACCTTAAAATTCTTTTTTTTAGAGAGGGAGGGGAGAGGCAGAGGGAGAGAGAATCTTAAGCAGCCTCCAGGCCCAGCGCGAACCCACCTCGGGGCTCGATCTCATGGCCCTGAGATCATGACCTGAGCTGAAACCAAGAGTTGGATGCTTCACCGACTGAGCCACCCAGGTGCCCCCTCAACACGTTGTAAACTGTAAATGTATGACGATTATAACTCAATAAATCTGGGGGGAAATTATCCAGAGTAGCGTGAACAGTGATTGCTTGCTTCCTTCTAGTCGCATAACTTAGGATATGGAACGAGCATCTTTTCTCAGCATTGATGAGTTAACATCCTTCTTTCTGAGTTTATGTCAACTTCAAACCCTTCATCCCTTGTGCTTTCACTGTTGTGAAATATATCTGGGCGTTCCTTTGATGTGACCTCTTTGCTTGGCATCCCTTCCTCTGGGACACCTTCATCCATTTGGTTAGAACTACATGCGTCATGTATGTTCGTCACTCTGCCTTCACTAAGTTTCTCTGGTTGCGTAGCTGGAGTTTCTGGAACAGCAAAGGACTGCTCTGTCCACATTCCCACAGCCAGTGCTTTCTTTCAACACTCCACTTACGTCCCATGCAAATTTCCCACTCTGTCTTATCGCTCTGTGCATTTCTTTGCAGCACTTTCGTCGTTGTTGGCCAATTCCCTCTTCCGATGATCCATTTTTGTAGCCTGTCGCATGGGTTTATCACTGGGAGGCAGGAGGCAACATAACTCCGAGCTTTGGTGTCTTTGTGTGAACTGAATGGCATGCACGGTGACCAATCCCTGACAGGCTTTGAAAGAAGTGATGTGATTAGTCACCGGATCACAAAGCACATCTGCTATTTCCATAGCGATCTGTGGACTAAAAAGTAGCAAGGTTTGCACTTTGTGCAATTACTCATAGTTAACAGAACACCGCAGCTGGAATCGCAACGGTGTTGTTGAGTGACTGGTGTTACTTAACCGAACCTTGGTGCCTGAAACTCATTCTGTAGTGCAAAGCAAGGACGGCTTGATTATGTATAAGGCTGTCTCTCCAGGGACACTGCTCAGTTATTAATAGTGGCTTTCCCTGGGATGGGATTGGGGTCTTATAAATTTCAATACTTTTTTTTTTTGAGGCTGTCACGTTCTGCAATCAGACAGACATTGGACTGAAGCCATTTACTAGTTTGTGACTTTAGGCAAATTATTAAAGTTTTCTTTTTTTTTTTTAAAGATTTTATTTTATTTATTTGAGAGAGAGATCGAGAAAAGACAGCAGGAGCTGGGGAAGGGGCAGAGAGAGAGGGGAAGCAGACTCCCCGCTGAGCGGGGAGCCTGCTGCAGGGCTCGATCCCGGGACCCTGGGATCATGACCTGAGCCGAAGGCAGACGCTTAACCGACTGAGCCACCTAGGCACCCCAAATTATTAAGGCTTTCTGAGAATCATCTCTGAATCGGAATAATGATTAGCACCTGCTTCATAGAGTTGTCATGAGAAGTCAATGAGAGGACACATGAAAATCACTTAGCGTGGTGCCCTGCAAAGAGTCAGTGTTCCACAGATATCATCATTGTTATTGCTATTCCTCCAATATTAGTCTGAGAAGTACCGCAGTGCGGGCAGCAAGGGGCTCTATCTCACGACCCTGAGATCATGACCTGAGCTGATATCAAGAGTTAACTGATTGAGCCAGGCAGGTGCCCCTTTTTTATTTTTAGGCTCCACGCCCAACGTAGGGCTTGAAATCATCACCCTGAGATCAAGAGTTGCACGTTCTACCACCTGAGCCAGCCAGGCACCCCTTGCTTGCTTTTGGATAGACGTCTATGCCCCTGCCTGGCATGCCTCCCAGTCCTATCTCCCTAGCAGGGCCCAGTCCCAGCTCTGCCTCCTCTCTGCCTCTGTGTCCACCTGGGCCTTCTTCTGAACTCAGAGGGCAACTACTATACATCTGGCCCCTGTGCTAAATTCCCTAGTCTTTAAAACAACCTACTAGGAAGGCATTATCATCCCTATCTTGGTCAGAGGAGAACAAACAAAGCTCACTCAGCTGAGAGCCTGAGCCGGGATTCAAATCCTGGTTCGCCTGTTTCCAATAGTCCATAGGCTTTCCCCGAACATCCCTTTTTCAGGAGGTGGGTGCAGCCGCCTTCATCAGCTCCCCTGCCTGCAGACCAGCAGCCCTTGGGGACCGGAGCCATGCCCCTTCCACCCCATATGGCAGCTTGCAAGGGCAGGCAAGAGAATCTTGGCTTTGCCGACTAGCCCCATGCCGTCTAAGCCAAGTCTATGCAATATGGAGAGTTGGTTTTAATGTTTCTCAAAAGGGGCACACATGGTATTTGGGGTGAGTCAGTTCTCTACTGAGCAGATCTATCTGGTGTCTGGAAGGATGTTTAGCATGCCCTGCGCTCAAAATGTCAGGTGCCCCCAGTTACTGAGAAGACACAGACCATAGTGCCTCTCGAGAAGGGGTCCGGGGAGGGGAGGACCATGCCCAGGCAAGACCAGCTTGTTACATGAACAATCCCAGAAAATGAAAGCTTGGATGTGGATAGAATGGTCCCGAGCTCCACTCTGAACCAGCTATGGGAACTTGGTCGCTCCATGCTGCAAGCTCTCTAGGCTCAGCTTCCTCGTCTGTCCAAGGGGATAACAACAATGCAGTCATTCACAGAAAGCATTCAGAACAGGTCCTGGCCCACAGGAACCTGTCAATAAGAAGCTGTTAAAACGGGGCGCCTGGGTGGCTCAGTTGAGCGTCTGCCTTTGGCTCAGGCCATGATCTCAGGGTCCTGGGATCAGCCCTGTGTTGGGCTCTCTGCTCAGCGGGGAGTCTGCTTCTCCCTCTCCCTCTGCCTCTCCCCTCTGCTTATGCTTGTTCTCTCTCTCAAATAAATAAATAAAAGATCTTTAAAAAAAAAAACTGTTAAGATTTAAGCCGATACAGGAAAGTCTCTTGCCAGATAATGAATCCTGATTTTTCTTTCTCTTTTTCCGTCTTCCTTTCTTTTTGCAGTCTAAAACCAGAGAGTCCCTATAAGACAAATGTTTTGTGAAAACTTGAGTCAATTGTTCTGCCTCAAGGGAGGCGAGAATTTGTCTGGAGAGATCTAGTAAGCACAGTGACTTACATCTAGTTTCCCTTGACTTTGGAATCGGCAAAGGAGAGAGAAATGACTTCTGGAGCCCAGACTGCAGGTATCCGGGTAAGAGGGGTGGTGGCTGGTGAGTGGAGACCCTGAGTGAGACACCTAGTAGGTAGCCCACTTCTTATTCCTCCTGGCACAGGATCCAGATCCAAAATTGAAATCTCACTCTTTAAGGCAGTTTTACACATGGGGGAAAATATATATACATTTATACACTTAATGCCTGGCAAGAACATTAAAGAGAGTCACATCTGTTTTACAGGAACTAAGGCTCAGGGCAGGGAAATGACTTACCCGAAGTCAAAGTCCCAGAAAAGCACAGAAGGGCCTCAGCAGCAAATCCAAAGCTTACACCATCGTCCAGGAATGAGGAAGTAGCATGAGCATTTGCTCATTTTTCCAAGGAGCTGGCAGCGCAATCTGGGAGTGGGATGTGGCCCCACGTCTGTTGGGACAGTACTGACAGTGATTCCTCTCTCACTGTAGCAGGAGTAACTTTGACTGGCTACAGAACTGGGGGAGGGAAGGGTCATGCCCAACTAACTAGATGTCCCAACACACTGGCAACCTGAGAACCCATGTGAGCGTAAACAGCTGGAAAGACAGGAACTACCAGTACTGACACCTGGATTCACAGGGGCAGAGTTCCTGCTTTAGCAGGTTGGCTGCCAATCTGGAGGGGGAAGGTATTCAGGGGTGGGGGTGGGGGGTGTCCAGAAGGGAGGTGGGCGTGTCAGTTAAGAAGTTCCTCCTTGCTGTTAACTTTCCTGTGTTCCTTTGTCGCCCCCACCTGGATTATAAAATCCAGAAGTCCTACTCTTTGGAATTTGCACAGAAGTTAAGTGTGGCTGGAGGGTGGAAAGCCACAGATGTTGGCATGGGAAGGCATTCTCCAGGAGGAAGGAGTGATTCATGCAGATGCTAGACTGAACGTTTCTAACCTGTGTACCTGCGTGGTCTCTGATCATGTCAGTTACCTTCAGGTATGAGCACACCTCTGCATGGGTCTCCAGCGCCATCATTCCTCCTTCCAGGTATCCTACACGTTTTTCAGACACAGATTAAAAGTTACCTACTTTGAGAAGCCCTCTCTGATGCCACCCGGGCTGAGCCAGATGCTCCTGCCATTGTGCTCCCAAGGCCTGAGCTTCTGCCCACCACAGAGCTCATCAGAGATGCTAACCGCTGGATTGTCTGTCACCCTCACTAGACTTCAAGGACAGGAACTGTGTGTCTGTCCTGTTCTCTACCAGATCCTCAGCCTCTGGCAGCTCAACTAGGACTGGAGGTCTCCCAAAGCATTAGTGCGGATGATCCCTGGAGGCGGAGGGAGACCCAGGAGCCCAGCAATCTCTCTCAGGTAGTGGGGGAGTCAGGCCCTGCAGGGACCTCCTTTGGGCAACTACCTTAATTTCTCTGTGCTTCACTTACTGATCCGTAAAATGGGGCTCATCTGCATGTAAAGCCCAAAGTAGGACGGAGGGGGGCACCCGTGGCCCTTGTGGTCGTGCTTGTTAGTTCCATAGGTGGGGACATGGAGGCTCAGGGAGGGATGTGCCAGGTTCACAGTCTCCAGGCTGGAAAGGGGCAAGCCTTGGACTCTAGTCTGGGCTCTTGCCTCTAGTGTTCCTCTCTTCATTCTACACATCACGTTGTCTCTGGTCTGTTCGACCTGTTCAGTCAGTAAACAGCCAATCAACAGTTAACTTGGATTAGCCTGTGTGCCAGACCCCACGCTGGGTGTCATGTGGTTGATAAAAAAAAAAGCTTCTCAGTGGGAAGTGGGATAAGGAGACCCTGGCCATTAGTGTAAAACCGTCCAGGGCTCAAATTCCAGCTTCTCCCCTTCCTGGCCATGAGATATCACTAAAATCCCTAATCTCTGAGCCTTATTCCCTCCTCTAACGACAGGGGGAAATCAGACCTTCCAGCAGGAGGGCTGAACCCAGGCATTGGCTCAAGTCTTGACGGATCCGAGCCCTTATATCTTCATCATCTTATTTAAGAAATAAATTCTCCCCCCTTGCCCGGGTACCCAGGACTCCAGTTCTCCTGTCCGAGGCCACCACAGTTAACCACTTCTTGTGCACGTTACCAGACAGAGGTGCGCACACCCGCAGACGCGCACACTCTCACACACGTTCTTTTCCACAAACTGTAGCGCCCATCAACGCGGGTCTTTTGCTCCTTCCTTTTTTTTTTTTTTTTTTTTTTTATCTAAGGTATCTTTGGAAGTCGTTCCATGTTAGTGCATATTGAACATTTTTCGTTTTAACGGCTGCACAGCATTCCATTGTACGGATTATTTCCTAACGTGGTTTCCGTTACTAGTGTCAGTGTGGGAATTGCGAGGACTCAGGCTCCACTGAGCGGTGTCCCGGTTCCAGCCCCGGCTCTGCCCATAAATGGCCAAGCTACCTTGGGCTTCTTCCTCCGCACAGATACTATCGCGGGGGACGGGGGTGCGGGGTGTGGGTGCAGAGAGGACAGCCTGGCGGGTCCCAGCGTTCGAGTGCGGGTCAGCGTCAAGCGCGCGCAATTTATCCCCGCGGGCGGCTCCAGGCTGGGTTAAAATTTCGGCGCAGCCACTCAGCGTACGAGCAGCATCAAACGCAGCGAGTATTCTGGCACAAACGAGCTCGGAACCGGTTACCATGTCCTCCGGCCTCGACACCCGGCCTCGGGGCAGCAACGCGCAGGGACCAGCTACTCACCCCCGCCTCGGCGGCTTCACCGCTTCGTCCCCCAGCGCTCCCCGAAGGTTACAGCCGCCCCTGTCCCTTTAAGGGGGCCGAGCCCGGTCTCCGCTACTTCCGCCCCAAACCAACATGGCGCGACCTGGGAGTTGAGGGTGTGAAGGCGCGAAGAGCTCCCATCAAAAGGATGGCGACGCCCTAGCCGCAGCGCTCGCGCCTGTGGTGACGTCACTTCCTGGGCGGAGGAGGCTGAGTGGTGCAGTGAGGGACAAACAAAAGGAGGCGCCGGAGGGGCGCAGCGGCCGGCGGCGGGACGGAGCGGCGGGGGTGCGGGGCTGCCTGCTGGGCGGCCGGACCGGGCGGGACCAGGTGAGCGGGTGGGGCGGGGAAAGGGGCACGAGCTGTCACTTCTCGAAACCCACTCCTACACGCCCCCGGCCAGCTGCCCGGTCCCGGGCGTCTCGGGCAGCTCGGGCTCTGCCCGCCGCGGCTGGCTCCCTGGGGGCCTCCCGCGGCAGCTCAGTTCGGCCTACCTCCTGGCTCCCCCGTACTCCAGGTCTCCGGGGCCCCACCCTCTTCCCGGTGCCGCGGCGCGCGAGCCCCCTCCCAAGCACCCCAGTGCCTCCCTGCGCTCTACATACCGGGAGTTTCCGCCTGGTCTCCCCCAGGTCCCCTTGTCATCCCCTGGGTTCCCCCAGATCCTAACCCCTACACTCACACACTCCCCACTTCCTAGAGGTTCCACCTTGGAACCTCGCTTTTTTTTTTTTTTTTTTCCGTTTTGAATGGTTTCCCCGGTTCTCTTCTCCTGGGCTCCTGGCCCACTCCACTTCCCTTGGACCCTTCCCTCCTGTTGATCGAGCGGGAACAGTGCCCTGACTTGGGGGCAGGATCCCTGGCTAAGATCTTGGGGCCCCTGTGGACTGGGGTTCCCGGGAAGACCGGTTCAGGGTCTGAGGCCCCGGGCCCTGCCCATGCCCTGTGCATCCGTACGGGCCTGAGAGCCAGATCTGATGAGGTCCGGGCTGGAGCTCCAGCAAAGTTGATTCCCAGGCTGAAGGAGCATGGCCAGGGTGGTTGAGGTTCACGATGATTCTGCTTCTTTTGTTGACTGTTTTTTCCCCTTGGTCTGGACTGGAGTGAACCAAGATTGGGCTGGTGCTCAGCTGATGCAACTACGGACTGCCTTTTTTGGGAAGGAGGAGAGATGGTTGGGGGGTGTCCGACACCCTTCTGATTAGGACTTGGCTGGAAGGGTGGGGCTGACCACACTCCCCTCATGCTTCTTCCCCGGCTCTATCCCATGAAGCCTTTTGAGGATGAGGTGTGAGGATGAGGAGGGAGAGAGCTTGTGAGGGAAAGGGAATTTGGGCCTAAATTGTGGAGGAGGGATTTGGTGAGTTGAAAGGCTCCCATGGGCCTCACCCACCTTTTCCATTAGGAGTTTCTTTAACCTCTCGGAGCAGACAGACCGGTAGACAGACAGACTGGAGGCAGGAGGAGGAGGTCTGCTGTTGGTGACATTTCCTGTGGGGGGAATGGGGGAGTGGGAGTTTGTTCAGAGGGACTGGGCAGTGCCCGTGGCTCAGTCACACTGACATTGACTTCATGAAGGTCAGGTCTTCCTCTGGCTTGTGAGGGGAGGCAAGGACAGATGACTTGTGCTGGCGGACTGGAGAGATGCTGGGGCATGAATAACTGGCCTCTGTCTTCCTGTGTTCCCAGTCTTAGAGGTGCTTTGGGTTCTGGTCTAATGCCCCTCTGCCTTCCAGGGTACAGAGCAGGGGCCCAAGAAATGTTTGTGACTGCCCTCCTCCCCAACTCAGTGATGTGCTTTTGTACTCCATCCCTCGGGCACACCCACCAGTTTCCTCTGCAAACTTTGAGTGGCCTTTCTGGACAGAGGGGGATCCTGAGGATTGCCCCATTGGGTCAGAATTTGGGGAAGTTGCTGGGTCTTGGGTTGCTGCCTGGCTTGGGCTGGAACTCACCTGTAGGAGCTGGAGGGAAGGGATCAGCCTGGTTCCTGGCTACCTCTCCTCTGAGAGTGGAGGTGATTCCAGGTTTTCACATGGGGACACTGAGGCACGGGTTAATGGTCTAAGACCTTATGAGGAGTCAGGTGAGATAGGTGTGGGGCCCTAGAGCCCAGCACACCATCTCTCCATCCCTCGATCTTTTAGTCATTCATTCGTCCATTCATCCACTGGGCCATTCTTTAGTAGGTGCCTGGCCTGGACCAAGAGTGATGCTAGAGAACACAGTCCCTGGCCTCCTCTGAGCTGCAGTCTGGGAGGAGAGGCATGCAGGAAAACACTGACACAGTGGCCAGCATAATAATAGAAATATTACAGAGGAAGGAGGCCTTAGCTCTGGGTGAATATGTTGGGGGTGGTCAGTGTGTATTTCCTGGAAGAGGGAGGACTAGAAGCATCAGTGACAGGAGTCCCAAGGCCTGAGTTCTGGTTCAGGCTGTGCCGTGGGCAGGTGACTGGGCTGCCCAGCCTGAGTGGGGACCCCATCCTTGAGGAGCACAGGGTGGGGGTAGAGTCTGGCTTAGTGGCCTCTCTGGTCTTTACAGTTCTAGGTGCTTTACTGCTAGTTGCCGTCACCCTGTGTGGGTTTACTGGGTTATTGACCTATCTCTCCTCAAGGCTGGGGACTGTCTTCTGCTTCTTTCCTCCCAGCGCGATGCCTAGCACTGAGTAGGTGCATGAAATGCTTACTGGTAAACGTGGTTAAAAGGCTCCACAGTGCCTCCCAGAGCCATTCAGGTCCCTTTGTCTGCCCGTGCACTCCCCACCTGCACTCCCTCCTTCCTCTTAACTCCTGCTTATCCTTTGGCCTTTCCCCGTGGCTGAGCCACCATCCCAACTCCTAGTGGTTTAGATACTCCCCGCCCCCACCCCTACTGTGGTCTAATCACACTTCTCTCCCCACCCTGCTGACTTGTCCTTTTGAGTCTTGTGAATGGTTCTGAGCAGAGTGCCTGGGAGGTAATAGATGCTCACTAAATGCTCCCTGACTAATAGGGGCTGGTTGGATTTTGTGTTTGAGTCAAACTCGTGTGTCTGGGCTGGGGCTATGTTTTTGCCTGGACCCAGCTCGCCCCACTGTGGCTCCTGTCCAGCCGTCTCCCACCTCCAGTCCGAGATCTAGTCAGACTGAACCACTCAGCATTGTCTAGATGTCATGTTCTCTCCCTTCCAGGCAAACTTGTGCTGTTTCTTATGCCTGGAATGCTCTTTCTCCAGCTTCTTCTCTTCCTCAGGAGTGAACTCAGGCAACACCTTTTCCAGGGAGCCTTCTCTCACCCCACTAGTCTGGGTCTAGTGCTTCTTCCATGTCCTGTAGCTGCCAGGTACCCCCAGCGGAGCCCTGGGCTCCGCACAGCCAACGGTAATTGTTGGCATTTCCCAGTAGCCTGTCTGGTTCTCTCTTGTCACTCCAAGAGCCCAGCCCAGGGCCTGGCACCGAGCAAGCACTCAGAAAATGTTGGCAGCACAGCAGGTAACTCTGATAATCACACATCCCTGCTGACAGTAGTTCTTACTTCCTCGTAGGGAGGCGGCTTCCATGGAGCGAGAGGAATGCCAAGACCCTGCCCAGACAGATGTGGGCCAGCCTCAGCACCGACAGCCAACACGCAGATAGCAGAGCCGTCCACGGGGTAAGGACTGGGCCCCTCTCCCTCCAGGCCAGCCTCCAGTCAGGTGCCTTCCCCAGCTTAGGGGGCAAAGGGCAGTATCCATCTCTGCAGTCCTTTACTCTTCTTACTATAGATCTGGGGCATCTAGGGCAAAGGTGGCAGGAGACAGAAAGCTTCTTCCTTCTCCCGACTCAGTGGCCGGCGGAGGAGGATGTGGCTGCTGGACTTCGAATGCCAATGTTAGGTTTCATTGTGCACCTCTGTTCTTTGCTCTCTCAGCGCAGATCTTGTCAGTCTGACCTGACCACATTTCCCAAGGTGTGTTCCGTGGAACACCAGTTTCTGTGGTCACAGTGGTTGGATAACCCTGGGAAACAAGTTGTCCCTGCTGCAGGACTTCTCAGCCTTGACTGCATCGGAGTGAGCTTGAGGAGGCTCGGAGGGGGAGCCAGCATGTTGTGTGTCCCCATGCTTATTTGATCACGTGGACACCATTGGGGACCAGGGTTCCTTGGCCTGCACTTTGGAAACCAGTTCCCAAAGGCAGGAGAGTGCACTGGTTAAGGACCCAGACTTCATAGTCAGACCTGGGTTTGAGGCCTCGCTGTCATGTGTTCAGTGAGGGACTGTTGGCCAGTCACCCTACCTCTCTGAGCCTCAGTTTCCTTAGCTGTAAAAAGGCAATAATTTTAGCACCTTACCTCCCTGTAGGGTATTTTGAAGATTAAATATGTTGATAGAGGGAAGGCACTTAGCAGAGTATGTCCCAGGACGTGTTCCATAACCTGAGCGGCATTGGATGGACTACTTTATAATTTATAAAACACACCCTTATCAATGATTTCCTCTGGCCATTTGAGGAAACTCAGGCAGTGGCCTTTGTCCCTTATTTACAGATGTGGAAACTGAGGTTCAGAGGGAGGAAGCAGCTTGCCCAAGAGTTCAGGAAGGAAGGAGGGATGTGGGACTGGAACCAGATCCTAGAATCCCAGGTCACGGTCCTTTGTTCTCTGCCCGAGGCCTCCCTGCATCTACCTGTCACCTCGGCTTTTGGTTAAGGAAGACCTGGCCCTCCCCAGCCAGGATTTTAAAAGAAATAGTAATTTTTTTTTTTTTTTTTGGTAATTACCAATATAGCCGTGTGTCTGTATGTTTTTATAATGTTTTGGTTTTGATGTCATGGAAAGCGAAAGTCTCCCGTGATCCCCATCTCCAGAGATATGAATGGGGAGGAGTGTATTATTCCACATGTATTATTACTGTTTGCTTATTTTTCCCATGTCAAGTCTTGTTAGGGCTGCTGGTTCGCAGTTTGCTCCCGTTTCATTTCTGGGCTCCCCCAGGACCCCTTTCCCAGGCAAGGGTGGATCTATCTGCATGTGAGCCCCGTCGGCACACTCCTGTTGCCCCCTCCTCACCATTCCGGGGTTTGGAGCTATCTGTGAGGGTGTTTACAGCAGCACAGGGTGGGTTAGGAAATGCCTGGTGTGTGATTTTGTTGACTCTCCTGTTTATTGGGACAAGGTCAGCAAACCCCAGCCCTCCCCTGCTGGAGTTTCCTGTTGGTTTTGAGGAACTCTGCCTCCCCGACAGGAGAGGGGAGGCCTGAGCTGAGGTCTCTCTGGCCAGGGATGAGCAGGAAGCAGCAGGTCCTACTTATCTGAGATCAGAATTCCTCCTCCGTGCCAGGGACAGCTTGGAGGGAACGGCATGGGCCGGCCTGAGAGGCTTCAGCCTCCGCTATCTGCCTAGGGCAGGGGCCAGGTTGGGAGTTGGGAGCGACACGCATGAGTTGCTGTGTTGCCTGAGTATGGCCCTGACTCATTTACCCTGGCAGTTCCCCGGGGACGTCTTGGTCCCTTTGGAATGCTCCTTTCAGGTTTTTTTTAAGATTTTATTTTTAAGTAATCTGTACACCCAACATGGGGCTCGAACTCACTACCCCAAGATCAGACATCACACGCTCCACCAACTGAGCTAGCCAGGCGCGCCCCTCTCCTTTCAGGTGTTTTTTTTTTTTTTTTTAAGATTTTTTTATTTATTCATTGAGAGAGACAGAGCGAGAGCATTAGGAGGGGAAGGGAGAGGCCGAGGGAGAGGGGGAAGCAACCTCCCTGCTGAGCAGGGAGCCCGACATGGGGCTCGATCCCGGGACCCTGGGATCATGACTTGAGCCGAAGGCAGGCGCCTCACCGACTGAGCCAGCCAGGTGTCCCTCCTTTTGGGTTGTAACCTTGAGGGTGGGCAGGTGAGGAGAAGGCTGCCCTGTGATCTGGGTCTAAAGCTGCTCTGTTGGGGCAGGAGGGATTTCAGGCCTGACCACCTGGTTTTGTGGTCTGGCAGGGTCGAGCTGGGAACGAGGTGTCCTTACCTGGTGGCCTCGTTGGGCTCACTGGCCTGTCTTCCTCACCTGTGTTTCTTCCTCCTGTTCTTTCCCTGCAGTCTCTTTTTCTTCTCGCTCGAGACGCTTCTGGCCCCAGGAGTTGGCCTCTCCACCTTCTCCCTCCTCCTAGCCGCGGGGCCTTCATGTCCCCGGTCGTTGTCAGCGGCCACAGTCCGAGCACTGGGCGGGCGGTGTGCCGGGTCACTGCGTACACATAGTAGCTCTCCTCTGTGAGGTGGTTCCACCGTTTTACAGGCTCAAGGCCAAGGCTTGGAGGGACGAGGGCTCTTGCTGCGGGTGGCAAAGCTGGGACTTGAAGCCGGATCTGTTTACCTTGGCAGCCTATGCTCTTTCTACCCCACCTTCTGTTTTCCTTCTCCAGGTTCTCAGGCTCGGAGGCACTTCAGAGCTGCCCAGGGGCTTGCTTACAATGCTGGGTTCCCTGGGACCCCCCAGCACACACCTGCAGGGCCCGAGCCGGGGGTGGGGTTGGGGGGCAGGGATCTGTATTTTGAGGATGCTCCCAGGCTGGTGCGAGGCTGGTGGTCGGTCTGCAGACCGTGCCAGGAGACGCTGAGCAGGGTGACGCTTTCAGCCCTGGTCCCCGCTGTGGCCAAGGAGTCCCTGTGATTAGCCCTTGGTGTAGAAGCAGGGCCGAGCTCTCCTCAGGACCGGGGGTTCTAGTGACTTCCCAGTACATGCGGGGGGTTAACCATCCCTCCTTAAGGATGTGTGGGACTGAGGTTTCTAGAACGGCTTTTACTCCCAGCCACCAACATTCCCTGCTATCTTTCCCAGTGCGTTCCTACTGCATCGCGTAGCAAGTTCTATGTTTAACTGTCCCTTGAGGGCCTAAAACCTCAAAGTTAAATGGACTGCTGCCGTATAGCCTGCCTGGAGTGACGTTCCACTGGAGGAAAAGAGGCTGTAAAATTCCACAGCCCTCACGTGCCACCTGGACACCCTCAGAGGCGCCGCCACCAAACTCACGCCCTCTGACAGGATTGGCTGTTGACAGATGTGCTGGGCAGGGGCTGGGCACACGGGGATCCTGCCCTTCACTCCTTTCCCCTGGCACCCTGCGTCACGATCTCTGGGGGCAGCCCCCCTCCAGCCCAGAGAGCCGGACCATAGGCAGCTTACCTTAGCCTCAGTCCCGGTCCCCTGGGGTCTCAGCAGATGTGTCTGCAGCCTCCCGTGGGTGCTCCTGCCCCCATTCCATAACTGGTCCAGGCACGCAGTGCTGGTGCTCATAGCAGACCGAGGCCCCTCTGCCCCCAGGGCCCAGATGTGGCACCTGGCTTGTGGGCCAAGACCCAACAGAGTGGGGCTCCCTTCTAGAGTTTCCTTAAAGCTATCCCCGAGATACCAGAGGCATTTGAGTATATTCTGCTAGGATTCCCTGTAACGGCCTTGATTCCACATACCCTCAGTGAAGGGGTCTTGTCCTAGCAAGCATTTGCGGGGTTCTGGGTGCTCAGGTAGGGCCCGGGAGACCTGCTTGCCTTTGAGGCAGATTGGCACAATGGAAAGTCAGCCCTGTGGGGATCTGTCCCAGCACCTTCTAGCTCTGTGGCCTTGGGCAGGTCATTTAACCTCTCTCCAATAAAGGGACGGGTGAAACCTGGCAGCCGTAACAAGAACAGCAGCTACTACGGCGGTCTTAAATACATGGTAGGCACTGGGCCAGACCTTTCCATGGACTCTGTCATTCAGTCTTTGCTACAAGGCATGACCATTTTACAGATGAGGAAACCAGAGCCCTGGGAGGTAAGGTGACTTTCCCAAGGTCACCCACTGGTGAAGTGACGGGCAGCTGAGGCACAGGAAGTGCTGGGTGGGCGAGGGGGCGGCTTGGGCCTCCAGCCTGGCCTGCTGCTCGGTGGGCTTGGATGGGAGCCCTCGGTGGTGTCCCTCACCTGTCACCCTTCACCCGTCAGGTAGGCCACAGCCTTGCAAGATTGCCTGAGGACGGACCTGTTTGGGAGGCCTAGCCCAAATGCGAGAGCAGTTTGGAAATGAAACTTGCGCCTTCCCCCTCTTGCCCTGACTGCCTCCCCTCTTCCTTTCCCGGGAAGTGAGGGTGTGCCTTTCTCTGCGGGGTGAGTGCCCAGCCGGGCAGTGCCCCCAGCTGCTGCTGACTCACCCCAAGTGGGTGTGGGGGCCTGGAGGGCAATGCTCTGCTCTTGAGCGGGTCGGGGCTGTGTGCCCTGAAGATGAGGTGAGAACTTTCTTCCCAGTCCTGGCTCTGGGACCAGAGGAGGCCCAGGGGTGCTGACCGAGGAGCAGATTCGCAGGCCCGGAGCCTTTCCGGGGCAGGGCCCCTGACCCACTGTCTTCCTCAGGCCTCTGGAGAATGGCCCTTCTCCCTTCCCTGGGAGAGCGTTAGAAGGACAGACTGCCTTCCCAAGTGTGGTACAAGGAGGGGCGCCAGCCTCCTGCCTCCCCTCTTGCCTGGGAAGCTTGCCCAGCATCTCTGTTTGGGCTTTAACAAAAGACTCTCTGTGCCCTGTTTACCCGCAGCCCAGCCTGCCTGCCATGCCTCGAGTGTGAAAGCCAAAGGTCTGCAGGCTGACGTGGGGGCTGGAGCATGCTTGGGTGGTCCCTCTCTGGGCTGGAGTGGGCAGCGGGTCATTTCTTTGACTCCCTTCCCCTTCTGGAAGAAGCATCAGGGGGAAATCAACAAAGTCGAGGGATACCTAAGGGGTGGTTCTGAGAGCAAATCGCCAACTCTCTACCTCCATCCTTTACTGGGGTCCTGAGCCTGGCGGGGGCTCCAGAAGTTCAAGGCTCTTGAGTGTGGCCTGTGTGACAGGTCAGGTCCTGGAGGGCTCCAGGTGGTCTGGTCTGTGCTTGGAGGTGCCTGTCCTTGTGGCTCAGCCCTCACCTGGGTGTCTTCCCCCACTGAGCTCCGGGAGGGTTTTCTGTGATGGCAGGTGGGTTGTAGCCATAGTGCATCTTCCTCTGGGCCACAGGCAGGATACGTTATGTCATTTAAGTAGTCACAAGAAGCCTCTGAGGTAGGTTCGGCAATATTCCCATTTTGCAATTGAGGTGACTGAGGCTCAGAGCAAAGGTCGTTTGTCCCCAGGGTCTGAGCTTACCCAGCCTGGGTGCTCCTTCCCTACAGTGAGGACGGCGCCCCGTGGAGTGTCTGTCACCCGGGTGGGGCAGGCAGGGCGGCCTCACCTTCTCCTAACTCAGTAGATGGCAGGTCCTTCTCATAAACTTTTACAATCCTCTGAAATCACACAGTGAGGAAGGTCTTTTCTCCCCAGGTACTTTTCCTACTCATCAAAGTACCAAACTTCAGTGATAGAAGAGTGTGTCGTATGGACAACCCGCTACAGTCTTACCCACCCTCAGACTTACCTACGTATAGTTCTCTGTATAGCTTTCCAGATTTTTCGATGCATACAGCAATAAGTTACTGATATGATTTTTTTGGAAGAAGAATGAGATCATGCTTCTCTTCTCCTAATTTCGTTACATTGCGGCCTGATCCCCATAACTGGAAAATTAAAAATCGTCCCCATTTTTAAGTGTGGCTTCAGGAGCATTAAAACCGTCACGTCAGGGGCGCCTGGGTGGCTCAGTCGCTGGGCGTCTGCCTTCGGCTCAGGTCGTGGTCCCAGGGTTCTGGGATCGAGCCCCGCGTCGGGCTCCCTGCTCCACGGGGGGCCTGCTTCTCCCTCTCCCACTCCCCCTGCTTGTGTTCCCCCTCTCGCTGTGTCTCTCTCTGTCAAATAAGTAAAATCTTAAAAAAAAAAACCGTCATGTCAAGGTGCAGCCACCAGTGATTTCCAGAATTTGTGCTCATCTTGCACACAAATTGATGAAGCTCCGTCCCCGTTAAACGGTAGCTCCGCACCCTCCCCTCCCCCAGCCCTGCACTCACCCTTCTACTTTCTGTGTTTATAAATTTGCCTGCCTACCGCATATGAGTGGATTCCTGCAGCATTTGTCCTTTTGTGACTGGCTTCTTTCACAGAGCCTGTATTTAGCCTATATTTTCCTCTACTGGACAGCATCTTTTTTTTTTTTTTTAATACCTGGACATCTTTTGGGTCCCTATATCCAGAGATATGAGGTAGGGAGCACTATTCTTATTTTAAAGTTGTAAAAACAGAGCCTCAGGCTAGTAATTGGCCCCGGGGTCATGGAAGGATTTCAGGTGAGAGCTGGCTTTGACCCTGTCTTTGCAGCTCCAAGGCTCTTGCTGTTTGCACTCCCTGAGATCTGCCTGTCACCAAGGGGAAGATAGGGGCTCCCTGGGTTGCTTCTCTGACCCCCAACCCCCACCCAGGGCCTCACCACGGGAACCCGGCCCCCCTTCTTCCCACCTACAAGTGGAAAAGGGTCTGGCTGCCTCCTACTGACTTGGGCAGCTCCCTGGGGGCAGGGCAGCTCCAGGCAGGGGTGGGATTGCGTTCTGCGGGATCCTTAAGAGACCACAGGTGCCGCTGTGCTGGTCAGGAGCAGGCCAGTTGGAAGGAGGAGCTGAATTTGCTGCCCTGGCAATGGGTCCAGACCTGCTGCCTCCAGCTGAGCTTGGCAGGGCTGAGGACCAGAGAGAGGACCCGCCAGGAGGGGTAGAAATGGATGATTATTTTGGTAAATTTTGGCAAATATCTTTTGCATTAACTGGTTCAGATATAGTCTTTCTCAAAATATTTGAGACACAAGTGAAACCTCTTCCACAGTCCCTTTCTCTTCCCTCTCGGAGGGGGGGGATTATTATCTTGATTTGGGGGCTCTCCATGCATGTTTTTATAGCTTTACAACACTTGGATTAGACATTATAGAAACCCTTACATAACATATAAGGCATTACTCTGTAGCGTGTTTTCTGGCTCAGCATCGTTTTGAGGTCTGTTCACGTTGGTACATGCAGGTATAGATCATTAACTCGTTGCTTTCACATTCCATTGTATGATGATGATGATTTATCCTTTCTCCTGTTGATGGATGAGTGGCCGCTGATTTGGGGCTGTTAGGAACAACTCTTCAGTGAGCGTTTTTGTCCATGGCTCCACGTGTGTGTAACGATTCTCTGAGATCTCAGAGAGGAGTGGCTGGATTGTAGGATGTGTGCATCCTAACCTCAGGTAGGAATTCAGCATTTTGCCAGTCCCAGTGGAGTGAAATGGCATCTGATTGCATTCCCTGATTAGTAATGAGGTTAGGAATTAATTTCATATATTAATTTCCATTTGCATTTTTTCTTATGAGTTGTCTATTCATTTTTTCTCCAAGACATTTATTTTAGAGAGAGAGTGAGCGAGCGAGCGCACATGCATGTGCACGAACTCATGGGGGGTTGGTAAGGGGGGCAGAGGGAAGGAAGGAGGGAGAGAGAGGGAGGGAGAGAATCTCAAGCAGATTCCCTGCTGAGTGCGGAGCCCAACTCTGGGCTCGCTCTCACGACCTGAGATTGTGACCTGAGCTGAAATCAAGAGTCAGATGCTGGGCGCCTGGGTGGCTCAGTTGGTTAAGCGACTGCCTTCGGCTCAGGTTATGATCCCGGGGTCCTGGGATCGAGTCCCACATCGGGCTCCCGACTCAGCGGGGAGCCTGCTTCTCCCTCTGACCCTATCCCCTCTCATGCTGCTTCTCTCTCTCAAATAAATAAATAAATAAAATCTTTAAAAAAAAAAAAAAGTCAGATGCTCAACTGACTGAGCCACCCAGACGCCCTATTTGTGTATTTTGCCATTTCTTTCTATTGGATTGTCTCTTTTCTTGTGTTTGTAGGAGTTCTACAGTTGATCTTAGCCAAAAGGCCGAGAAGCAATTGTAGGAGTTCTGTATTTGTCCTGGATAGTAATCCTTTGGTAGTTATGCACATTGCAAATATCTCTAACAAGTCTGTGGGTTCTTTTTACTTATTACTTTCTTCTATGCGCATATATTATAACTTAATGTGATCAAAGTAGCAGTCTTCTCCTGTAAGGATTCATACTTCTCCCTTTTTTTTTTTTTTTTTTTTTTTTAGGATTCATACTTTTCCAATAAGAAATCCTTTCCTCTCCTAAGTTGATCTCTTAGCTCTTTCTTTAAACATTTTCAGGTTTTGGCTTAGGTGTTCAGTTCATTGGAATTTTTTTTCATATAAGGAAGTGGATGAGGCTATGCTTTTCTCACGTGAGTAGCTGACAGCCAACTCTGTTCAGGGATGCCCATTCTTTCCCCCTAACCTGCAAAGTCAACACTGTCATATCTGTTTCCAGACATTGCAGCGTCTGTTTCTACGCTTGCTTTTCTGTTCCTGTGGTCCATCCATCTATCCCTACATTAGCACCACATCGGCAAGTCTCCTCCCACCTTGTTCTTCCAAATTGTTGTAGCTATTCTTTTTTTTTTTTTTTTTTAAGATTTTATTTGTGAGAGAGAGAGAGCACGAACGTGAGCAGGGGGAGGGGCAGAGGGAAAGAGAGAGAGAATCTCAAGCAGACTCTGTGCTGAGTGTGGAGCCCGACTCAGGGCTTGATCCCACAACCCTGAGATTGTGACCTGAACCGAAATCAAGAGTCAGACACTCAACTGACTGAGCCACCTGGGCGCCCCTGTTACTTACTTTTGTAGGTCACATACTCCAGACGGTTTTTTTCTCACCCAGTCATCTGGTGTCTTGCTCTAATGCGTTTTTTTTATTTCACATATTCTATCATCTGATCATTTAATAAGTATTTAACCAGTCAGCCCATAATGGGCACCTGGGTGGTTTCCAATTTTCCTAGGGCATAAATAACACTGTGATGAACATTCCTGTAACTGATTCTTGTCCTAGAATCTTTCCCAGACAATTGGCGTCCTCCCTCCTCCTGCGTCCTTCCCGGGCTCCGCCCAGTTCAGCAGGTCTTCTCTCCACCATATTCTGGGTTCTGCATAAGGGACCCGGATGAACCTAGAGTGGCCACTGCACTGTGGGACTCCTAGCCTCCCGAGCCCCCGGCCCCTGGGTGATCTCTTGCCCACTGCCTCCCAAGCTTTTCTTGGGTGCAGCCAGGGGTCTCCCACCTCACTGGTGGATGTTAATCCCTGACTTCTAGGAGGGCACAGTCTCCAGCTCAGAGTGAGGCCTCAGTTCCGGAAGAAGGAAAAGTAGCTGGACCAGAACTCAGGGGACAGCAAGGCACACACATTGCCTTACTGTCTTTTCTCAGCTGCCTGAGTTCAACCCGTTGATCTTTGTCCTCTCTTCAGGATCCTCTCCAAATTCCCCACCTCTTGGGACAGAGACCTGCCCTGATCTGACCCAGCTCCCCATTGCCCTCCCCAAACTGCCCTCTCAGAGCTTCACATGAGGGCCGATTCTTTCTTTCTTATTTTCTTTCTTAGATTTTATTTATTTATTTGAGAGAGAAAGAAAGCTTGAGAGAGAGATCACATGCAAGGGGGAGGGGCAGAGGGAGAAGCAGACTCCCTGCTGAGCAGGGAGCCCGATGCGGGGGCTCAATCCCAGGACCCTGAGATTGTGACATGAGCTGAAGGCAGACGCTTAATGACTGAGCCACCCAGGCGCCTGCTTGGTTTCTTTCTCTTTTCTTTTCTTTTCCTTTTTCTCTTCTCTTCTTTCTTTCTTTCTTCTCTGTTTCTTTGGAACTCTGATATTTTTTCAATCACAAAGATAATGCACGCTGGTTAAAAAAAAAAGTTTCCTTTCATTCGGTTTCTTATTCCCACTCCGAGAGGGCGTCCCTCCGCACAGGGCAGGGACTGTTGGTCAAGGGTTTATCAGAATGGGACTGTATTTATTTATTCTTCTGGATCTCGCTTTTTTCCACATTGGTATTACAAACAGAGCTCCTTGGTTCCATTGAAAAGGCCATGGTGCGTTCTAGTGGCAGGAAGTGCTTACTGCCCGCCTACTGTGGGCCAGGCCCCGCCTACCTGTTTCTCTGCCAGGTGTCTGCCGGCCCTGCGGGTGCTTTGCTTCTTCCATTTCCTTCCGTTCTGGTCCTGTTCTGTGCACTTTCCAATCACCCCTAACTGTCTGTTGAAGTCAGGATTGCTCTGGGGGGCCAGGCCCGTGTCTGCTTCAGCCCCCTTCCACAGATGGGGGTGCTAGGGCTCAGAGACATGAAGACGCCTGCCCAGGGTCACTCCAGCACCCAGGGCAGAGGCCCGACTGGCCCAGCCGTCCCTCCAGCGCTAAGTTCACGTCATGTAGCTCAGGGCTTGCTCTCCACCTGACCCAGGGCCCACACACAGGCAGTTTGGGAAGCCTCATTTCTGTGCCTTCTGATAGTCTTGAAAGCTTGGCGGGGTTTCTGTTCCCACACCCCTAGTTTATGGATGGGGAGACCAATGTGCCACCTTCTAGGAGAGGAGTCCTGGCTCCTGGACACGCTGTTCCCTCCCTGCCGGCTACACGCAGGGGTGGCCAGGACAAGGGGATGTCTGGTGGCATCAGCAGCTCTAGAATCAAGCCTCGCTGGCTGACCTCAGGGTGGGACGCAGTCGGAAGGGAGGTATCCAGGGTGGGCACAGGCCTGGGATCACACGCCCCTGGGCACCTTGATCACCTTTTTTTTTTTAAGATTTTATTTATTTATTTGGAGAGAATGAGAGAGAGAGAGAGAGCATGAGAAGGGGCAGGGTCAGAGGGAGAAGCAGACTCCCTGCCGGGCAGGGAGCCCGATGCGGGACTCGATCCCGGGACTCCAGGATCATGACCTGAGCCGAAGGCAGTGGCTTAACCAACTGAGCCACCCAGCCGCCCCCTTGACCACCTTTTTCAAACTGTGGTCACATTCACGACAGAGTCTCTGCTCTGGGACAGGGAAACAGGCTGTGGGAGAGAAGCTGTTCCACACGTCTGCTAGGAGGCCATACCGGTTAGGGAGGGCCCAGTGCAGGGAGGAGATGAACACACTGACTGCAGGAAATGGCCTGAAAAGGGTGCTTTCTGTAACTGGGAAGGAAGATCCCCACTTCCTTGGGCCTGCCCGTTTCCCTGTGGTGCTCTCCTGACCGGACCGGCTGTGTCCCAGGGCAGCTGCTATGTGGGATCTGCTCTAGCGGCGTGCCCCCCGGAGGCGCTGCATGCCTGGGCTCCCCCGTGGATCTGGCTTTGAAGGTAGGCCTCTGTCACTTACAGGTGAAGTTGGGCACATGGCTTCTCTCTCTGAGCCTCGGTTTCCCTATCTGTAAAATGGGTATGGGGAATATTTCGGCCTTAAAAAGGAAGGGAATTCTGACATCCATGCTAAAACATGGATGAGGGCTTTCTATTAACTGAAATAAGCCAGACATCAAGAGACCAATACTGTTACAATTCCACCTTTATGAAGTACCTAGGGCAGTCAACTTTATAGAGACAGAAAGTAGAGGGGCACCTGGGTGGCTCCGTGGGTTAAGCGTCCGACTCTTGATTTTGATTCAGGTCCTGATCTCAGGGTTGTGAGATCGAGTCCTGCATCCGGCTCTGTGCCAGGCGTGGAGCCGGCTTAAGATTTTCTCTCTTCCGGGGCGCCTGGGTGGCTCAGTCATTAAGCGTCTGCCTTCGGCTCAGGTCATGATCCCAGGGTCCTGGGACTGAGCCCCGCATCAGTCTCTGCTCCGCGGGAAGCCTGCTTCTCCCTCTCCCACTCCCCCTGCTTGTGTTCCCGCTCTCGCTGTGTCTCTGTCAAATAAATAAAATCCTTGGGGCGCCTGGGTGGCTCAGTCATTGGGCGTCTGCCCTTGGCTCAGGTCATGATCCCGGGGTCCTGGGATCGAGCCCCGCATCGGGCTCCCTGCTCAGCGGGAAGCCTGCTTCTCCCTCTCCCACTCCCCCTGCTTGTGTTCCCTCTCTCGCAGTTGCTGTCTCTATCAAATAAATAAAATCTTTAAAAAAAAAAAAGATTTTCTCTCTTCCCCTCTCCGTCTCCCACCCCATCTCTCTCTCGCTGTCTCTCTCTCTCTCAAAAAAAAAAAAAAAAAGTAGAATGGTGGTGGCCGGGGGCTGGCGAAGGGGAAATGGGGAACTAGAGTTTACCTGGGAACAGGGTTTCAGTTTAGCCAGACGGAAGCCTCCTGGAGACCATGGTGGTAGCAGCTGCACAATGGAAGTGTACTTAATGATACTGAATTATACACCTAAAAAAGTTTAAAGAGGTAAATTTTATGCTGTGTATATATTACCCGAATAAAACAATCTTGAGAAAAAAAATGGGTGGGGGCGCCTGCCTGGCTCAGTCGGTAGAGCATGACTCATGACTCTTGATCTCAGGATTGTGAATTCACCACGTTGGGTGGAGAGCTTACTTTAAAAAAAAAAAAAAAAAAAAACACAAACGGTGCCAGAACAATATGCATGTCCTGGACTTGGCTATGAGTCTTCAGTCTGGGAACGGGAGCTGTCCCCCGCCTCCGTGGGTGTTTAGTGCCCTTGAGTCACTGGCTCCTGGAGCTGGTCCCTGCGTGGAGATCCCTACCTGGGGGATCTGTTTCCTTCCCCAGGGCCCTCTGGGTTGGGAGGGCCGGGAACCTCTGCTTCCTCCCCATCAGGATGTGTAGCCCTGCCCACATCCACCCGAAACTCACTGCTGCCCTGCCTCCCCGCCACACCCGGGCCCGGCCCTGTCCTGCCCCCCTCTCACGCCCTCTCTTGAGACCCACTGATTTTGTTGAGTACCTACTGTGTTCCGGAGACTTCTGCCCTGAAGGGGCATGATGAGGAGGTGCCAGAACTGCCTGCCTGCCCCACTCTGCGCTAAGCACGGTGAAAGCCTACAATTCTGTGGACGCTTCCCAGCAGCACCGTGAGGTGTTTGTGCAGAACCTGGGGCCGAGAGCCAGTGAGGTCCTCACCCAAGGCCCTGCAGTGAGGTCAAGGCGGGCAGAACCCAGCTCAGCCTTCTTGGCCCCTGGCTTCCCCCCACATCCTCAGCAAGAGCTACTTGAGAGCAGGCTGCCCCAACCACCTAGCTGTTTCTTCTCGGGGGCCTGGTTGCGGGGCAGGCGCCCCTTCCCTGGCATCCCTGCGGACTAAGGCCTGGGGTTTGGCACCTGCATCTTCTTCCCAGTTTTCTCCCAAAACCCCGTCAGAGAGAGGCGGTGACGTGTCCCATAGTTGCACAGTGAGTCGGTGGCAGAGTCGGTGGCAGAAACACGGGGCAGCTAGAGGGTGATCCCCACCCTCCAGACAGGCCACCCCCACGAGGTGGGTCCTGCGCTGGCCTCCCAGCTCTGCCTTCCCGAGCCAGGGTGCCTGGCTCTGTCCCCCACACCTCCACGAAGGCCTTCTCAGCAGGGAGGTGGCATCTGTCTCTCGGGCTATAGCCCCAGCTGCCCCTTGCCCTGTCCCAGGCTCTGCCTCTCCCACTGCTGCCCACACGCTCACACTGGACCGAGAGGCCCCTGAGGCGTGGACACACCTTGGTCATTTTTATTGTCCCCGGAGGGCTGAGCCAAGGGCGGGATGGCAGCGAGTTCAGGATGTGCTGGAGACCGGGTGTTTGGGGCCGGGGGAGGGTAAGAGCCAGCCGAACCAGACCGGAACAGACAATGGATGGGGCTGTTTCCTCCCTCTCTCAGCCTCCCGTTCCCTCACCTGTAAACGGAGCAGTGAACAGTTTCCACCTCGGAAGTCAAGAGGCGACATGTGCAAAGAAAGCCCCGGGTCAGCAGGGGCCCAGAGGCAACTCCTCACTGGAGTGTCCTCACTGGGATGGCACACCCACTCTCCCTCCAAAACTGGGAGGCTGCAACCACATCCTGCCTGGTCATAAACTGCACCGCCCCCAGTGTCTGGCGTCCTCTTTCTGGACATTGCAGGGGCAGGCTGTTGCATGCCCTCAGGCCCTCTGGCTTGGCCCCTCCTCCCTTCCTGTCCCCAGCCTTTGGGTGCCTGCCTGGATGTGGACTTGGGGAACTGGGAAGGGAGGGACAAGTGTCCGGGTTTCTTTCAGCTGGAGGCTGGCTGTATGATTCAGCGGGCCCTCCCCTGGAGTGCCCCTTTCCCAGGAGTGTGGGTGGTATGAGGAGCCCGCTGGTCATTAGAGGCCCGGGCCTTCCTGTGGGGTGGCCATTCACCCTGGCCTGTGAGTCCTGGCCTCACCGGGAAGGCTGACCTCTGGGCTGGAGCTGGTGGCCCAGGGCAGGTGGTGGCATCTGCTGGCCCCATCGTGACCTGAGTTCTGGGAACCCCAGGGGACAGGGAAGCTGGACTCCGGGGCGTGGTCTCTTGGCACTCTTGGCATAGTCAGGTGGACAGCGGGCCCGTGCAGCAATGAAGACGCAAATGGGGAGGTGGAGGGACAGGCCTAGGTTTGGTCTTGACTCTGTCTGCCCTGAAGAGTAGTAGAGTGACGTTGGGCAGGTGACTTTACTTCCCTGAGCTTTGCTCCTTACACACACATGTGGATGCACACAACCAGAGATAATATCATAAATGTGATGTCATCTAGCGTGGGGTGGAGACCAGTCTTGTTTTCTTGTCCTTTCTCTGCCCGGCCCCACCCCTTACCGTGCGTGCGTGTGCACGTGTGTGTCTGTGTCTGAGTCTCTCCCCTCAGGATCCTATATGGACATAATTACAAGCACCCTTGCAGAATTTTTTAAACTTCCCTATTTGTTTTACAAAAGTGAGTTCACATCGAGCCCCCTCTTGTACATTTAGATTTCCCACACTTTGAGGGAACCTCTTCCAGTCACTGGGGCAGGGTCTCGGCAGCTGTTTCCAAGTGAACTGAGAGTTTTCAACACGCCCCTCTGGTCAGTCTGATCATGAACAGGATGGAGTCTGGCCAGGAATTCCCGAATGCTCCCGCTGGAATGCAGAGGGAGGCCACATTAGCAATCTGTTCGTGTGGCTCTTGACTTCGGTGCTCGGTCTCCGTGTCTGTTAAATGGGGAGACTTCCTGCCTTCCCCGGTGGTGGTTTCCCAGCTACCTGGTGACCACATGGCTTCTGGACAGAGGCCTATCGGTGGGCCCCCCTGTGAGTGGCAAGGCCGTGACTCCCAGCTGGGCTCAAGGTGGAATTTTGGACAATGGGTCCGTTGTCTCCTGGGTCCCAGTCGGCCAGGCCGCCCTGTGGTAACCCTGTCCTGTGGGTCCTTTTCAGGTTGAACCATGATTCCAGTGACGGAGCTCCGATACTTTGCGGACACACAGCCAGCATACCGGATCCTGAAGCCATGGTGGGATGTGTTCACCGACTACATCTCCATTGTCATGCTGATGATCGCAGTCTTCGGGGGCACGCTGCAGGTCACCCAGGACAAGATGATCTGCCTGCCTTGTAAATGGGTCACCAAGGACTCCTGCAATGACTCCTTCCGGGGCTGGGCAGCCCCGGGCCCAGAGCCCACCTACCCCAACACCACATTGCTGCCGACCCCTGGCCCGGGCCCCACGGGCATCAAGTACGACCTGGACCGGCACCAGTACAACTACGTGGACGCCGTCTGCTATGAGAACCGCCTGCACTGGTTCGCCAAGTACTTCCCCTACCTGGTGCTTCTGCACACGCTCATCTTCCTGGCCTGCAGCAACTTCTGGTTCAAGTTCCCACGCACCAGCTCGAAGCTGGAGCACTTCGTGTCTATCCTGCTCAAGTGCTTCGACTCGCCCTGGACCACCCGGGCCCTGTCCGAGACGGTGGTGGAAGAGAGCGACCCCAAGCCGGCCTTCAGCAAGATGAATGGCTCCATGGACAAGAAGTCGTCAACAGTCAGCGAAGACGTGGAGGCCACCGTGCCCATGCTGCAGCGGACCAAGTCCCGGATCGAGCAGGGCATCGTGGACCGCTCGGAGACGGGCGTGCTGGACAAGAAGGAGGGGGAGCAGGCCAAGGCACTCTTTGAGAAGGTGAAGAAGTTCCGTACCCACGTGGAGGAGGGGGACATCGTGTACCGTCTGTACATGAGACAGACCATCATCAAGGTGATCAAGTTCATCCTCATCATCTGCTACACCGTCTACTACGTGCACAACATCAAGTTCGACGTGGACTGCACCGTGGACATCGAGAGCCTGACGGGCTACCGCACCTACCGCTGTGCCCACCCCCTGGCCACGCTCTTCAAGATCCTGGCGTCCTTCTACATCAGCCTGGTCATCTTCTACGGGCTCATCTGCATGTACACGCTGTGGTGGATGCTGCGGCGCTCTCTCAAGAAGTACTCGTTCGAGTCCATCCGCGAGGAGAGCAGCTACAGCGACATCCCCGACGTCAAGAATGACTTCGCCTTCATGCTGCACCTCATCGACCAGTACGACCCGCTCTACTCGAAGCGCTTCGCCGTCTTCCTCTCAGAGGTGAGCGAGAACAAGCTACGGCAGCTGAACCTCAACAACGAGTGGACGCTGGACAAGCTGCGGCAGCGGCTCACCAAGAACGCGCAGGACAAGCTGGAGCTGCACCTGTTCATGCTCAGCGGCATCCCCGACACCGTGTTCGACCTGGTGGAGCTGGAGGTGCTGAAGCTGGAGCTGATCCCGGACGTGACCATCCCGCCCAGCATCGCCCAGCTCACAGGCCTCAAGGAGCTGTGGCTGTACCACACGGCGGCCAAGATCGAGGCGCCTGCCCTGGCCTTCCTGCGTGAGAACCTGCGGGCCCTGCACATCAAGTTCACGGACATCAAGGAGATCCCGTTGTGGATCTACAGCCTGAAGACCCTGGAGGAGTTGCACCTGACGGGCAACCTGAGCGCCGAGAACAACCGCTACATCGTCATTGACGGGCTGCGCGAGCTCAAGCGCCTCAAGGTGCTGCGGCTCAAGAGCAACCTGAGCAAGCTGCCGCAGGTGGTCACCGACGTGGGCGTGCACCTGCAGAAGCTGTCCATCAACAACGAGGGCACCAAGCTCATCGTCCTCAACAGCCTCAAGAAGATGGTGAACCTGACTGAGCTGGAGCTGATCCGCTGCGACCTGGAGCGGATCCCGCACTCCATCTTCAGCCTCCACAACCTGCAGGAGATCGACCTCAAGGACAACAACCTCAAGACCATCGAGGAGATCATCAGCTTCCAGCACCTGCACCGCCTCACCTGCCTTAAGCTGTGGTACAACCACATCGCCTACATCCCCATCCAGATCGGCAACCTCACGAGCCTCGAGCGCCTCTACCTGAACCGCAACAAGATCGAGAAGATCCCCACCCAGCTCTTCTACTGCCGCAAGCTGCGCTACCTGGACCTCAGCCACAACAACCTGACCTTCCTCCCCGCCGACATTGGCCTCCTGCAGAACCTCCAGAACCTGGCTGTCACGGCCAACCGGGTGAGGGGCCTGGCCGTGGCTCTGGGGAGGGGGGTGGGCGGTTTGCTCAGGAGGCGCAGCGTCTCGGTGTGGTCGGGTCCTCACCCATGGTTCCCAGAACCATCCAGGAGGGGCTTGTTGGGAATACAGATTCCTGGGGGGCCCCCCTGCCCAGACCTGTTGACTTGGGATCGCTGGGCCGGGGACCCTGTCTTTGCCACAGAATGTTGCAGAGTCCTCCTCCCGGGAGGGATGGTGTCGTCAGGCGGGGTCGGTCCCCCGAGGTGACTTGGGGTGGGTTTCTCATAGGCAGGGACGTGCAGGGACAAGAGGTCCCAGGGCTGGGTTGTGGGAGGCAGGACTTAGCCTGGAGCCTGTTCTAGACCACATCTGGAGCCGAGGGGCCAGTCTGGGTCCACGAGGGACAGAAACCGTGGGTGGCTGGTGCTCACCGAGGCCGAGCCGGGTGGTCTCTGCAGCTCTTGGCCCCGCTCACACCCTTCCCCCTCTGCTTGTCACCACCTGCCTTTCTGGAGAGGAAATTGTGCAAACCATCTCAGGCTGGCAGTATGGGAGGCCACGCCTTGGGAGACGCCCAGGAAACCATTGGTAGCCCTGTGTACCAGCCCCTTGCCTGGCCAGGGAAGCCCCCCACCCACAGGCCCCTTCTCAGAGGCAGGCGGGTGGGGTTGAGGGCCGGCTAATCCTGTGGCTTTGTGGTCTGGCCCCTGTAGTGCAAACTGAGCTGCAGCCACTGGAAGGACCGCCCCCTGCCCACCCCTCCTGGGGACCTGCCGAAAGGTGACCCGTTCCCGGTTCCTACTTTCAAGGTGGAGACACAGTGAGGCAGGTGGTGGTGGGAGCCCAAAGCCCGGGGTGCGGACTGTGGAGACCTGGTTCAGACACCACCCTGCAGCTCCCCTGCAAACGGTGGCACGAAGTAGCCCACGCCGTGCGGGGCACGATGTTCCCGACAGGAACTCTCTCCAGCAGCCTCAGATGCAGAGGCGGGCGGTCCCCTGAAATGCGTGCCCCCCCCCAGCCCCCGGCCCCAGGAAGGGACACACCTTCTCCAACGTCACTCAGATTGGAGGGTCTGGGCCCCCCTCCCCTCTTCCCTAAGCCTCTCTTACTGCAAACCAACCTGACTTCCATGTATCAGAGAGTTTGACTCTGATACATGGAAGAGTCACAAACTCTATCTTCCTCCCCCAAATTATGACTGAGTGGCCAAGGACGAAGGTCAGATCCCAGATTGCTTCACGTGGGAGCATCTGCCCCCAGGGCCTAGGACAGGCCACAGATCAGGAAAATTGGACTCCTGGGGGGAAGCCACGTGTGGGGAGCACCAGACAGACCCCAGCCTCTTCTTTAAGGCCTTCCCCCAGAGCACAGTGTGGGGGCCAGATTGCCCCTGGAGTTGGGTCCGACTAAGGCACCTCACGACCCTTTGTAACCTGTCTCCTCTGTCCCGGCTGCCCACAGGCTCTGCACCGGCTCTGTGTGGGCTCTGTGGGCACCCGGGGCTTTCTGGGCCCTGCTTCCTGGTGGAGGGTGCATCAGGCATCCAGCCTGGCTCGCAGTTCCGTCCCCTACCCCCAGCTCCTCACTGCTAGCAGGCCTGTTAGGTCACATCACGCCTGCTGGCTGGGGTCACCCCTCAGGAAAGGAGCTGGCCACAGGCTCGCTGTCCGAGGAAGGAGACCCTCTGCACGCCCTGTTTAGCACACTGCTTAATCACATCCTGTCTCCGCCCCTGGAATGCCAGAGGCCTTTGTAGGGAAAAAGTTCACTTGGGCTGATCCTTGTCAGGCCCATCCTTTTTTTCAAAATTTTTAAAAATTATTTTTACTTTTTTAGCTTCTTAATTTTTTTTTTTTATTAACATATAACGTATTATTTGTTTCAGGGGTACAGGTCTGTAATTCATCAGTGTTGCACAATTCACAGCGCTCACCATAGCACATACCCTCCCCAGTGTCCATCACCCAGCCACCCCATCCCTCCCACCCAAGGCCCATCCTTTTAAGCTGGAGCCCCTCTCCTCCTCCTCTGTGAGCCACCCGGGGCTGCAGGTAAACAGGGAGGGGTGGGTGTGACCCGGCTCAGGCCCTTAGCTGCTCTTTCCCCATGTTTAAACTCACGTGAATAGGCGCGAAAGATGCGTTCATTTGTCTACAGATCCATTTATTCATTCTTTCATTGATTTGGCAAATGGTTTTCGCGCACTCCTAGGGTAGAGCAAGGTGCTAGGGACACAGGGACAAATAAAGCCCACTGGCTGCCCATCTAGAGGCTCCTGGGCACACACAGGAGTGGTCTCACCCCAGATTTAGGGCAGGCAGACCTCCTGGAGGAAGGGACATCTCCCCTGGCCCTGAAGATGAGGGGAAGTTAGCCAGATGAAGAGGAAGTGGAGAGTCTAGTAGGTTTTGTCAGTGGGAGGAGGAGCGGTGAGTTGAGCAGCCCCTGGAATTTGGACTTTCCTCTGAGACCAGGGCTGGAAGAGAGTCCTGTTCTTCCCACTCGTTTCCATCGGATCTCCTTTGTTCCCCTCGTCTGGTGACGTGGATCTTGGCTTTTCCGTTCAGTGCCTGACACACAGCAGATGTTCACCAAATTCTCTGAGTAGATGAAGAAACGAGCTAAGTTATCATTGGGAGAGATTGTTCTTGCTGCAGTGTGAGCGGGGTGGGTTTGAGGGGCAAGATGAGAGGGGTCAAGAGCTGGCAGAAAACCCAGGTGCAGCCATCAGCGGGGGTGGACTTGAGGCTACTTCAGTGCTAATGGGGGAGCCATCAAGGTTCCTGGGAGGTAGGAGAGGGCAGGATCAGGGTGATAGGACAGGACCCCAAGCCTTTGGCAGCCGAGTGACAGAAGTGTCTGCGGGAAGAGGACAGGTCCAAAGGACAGGGGTGGCTGTGGTGGGCGCTGAGCTATTGGAGCACCTCTCTTTCTTCTGTGGGACCTGGAGAGAGCTCACTGGCTAGGGCCGGGGCTACTGGGGAGGGGGCGTTTTAGGGAGGGAGCTCTGCATGTGAACCCCAGCTGTGGCACTCACTGGGTCAAGCCTTTCGTGCTGCCCTGACCCCTCTCTGAGCCACCAGAGGAGTCCACTGTCGGGGGGAGCGGGCTCTTTGGGAGGCTCAGGCCCCTCAGTCCTGCCAGAGCCCTGTCATGCCCTCTCACCTTCGTGTCCCTGACCTTCAGCCCTGCTCACCTGGAGGCCACCTTGGCTCCATCCCTGACCACTGGGCACAACAGTGGCTGTTTCTGGAGGCCAGGTTGGGGGTCTCTTTTAAAACAAGTCACCCAAGATCCAAGTCTGCCCAGAGGCCCTCAGCCATAGAGCATTGAAGGCGAGAGGCATTTCTCGTCCTACCTTTCATTCTATTTTAGAGGGGGAAACTGAGGCCCAGGGAGGGAAAGGGACTTGCCAGTGAGTGCCATATTTGGCAGAATGGGAACACGGCGCAGGCTCTGAATCAGAGGAAGCAAGGCTTGCTTACGTCCTCTCCTGAGCTTTCTGGCCATGCAGTCTTGCACATGTTGCATTTCACTTCTGCAGGCCTCAGCGGGAAAATGGGGACAGTGACAGAGCCACCTCACAGGGGTTATTAAACAGTCTCTCCATCATCCTCACGTGGGATCGCGTGGGGTCCCTCCTGCCCAGCCTTCTGAAGGAGACTGTTCTGGCAAATAGGCTCAGTGAGAACCCAGGTTTGTAGTCGAGTCCTCGCAGAAGGGCAGGGAAGAAGGTGGCCAGAGACACAGTAGGTCCCCACTCGGGCCCCACCGACGCTCCTCGCTCCACCGATGGTGTGGACAGATAGCAGAGCACGAGCTGATGAACCGGGTTCGATCTTGGCTCCGCCATGTTCCAGCTGTGAACCTCTGGGCAGGTTAGCTTCTTTAGGGCCTCCTCGGTGAAATGTTACCCCATCTGGAAAGCAGAAGAAGTGTTTATAGGGTATTTACAGGGGGTTCTGATGGGTATATGAGGTAAGAGCATCAGTGCTCAGAGCCAGCCCGCTGTGTAGGAAGCTGCGTGGGGATGTCACCCGTCATCAAATTTTGCAAACTCAGGAGGGGAATGGCCAATATTGGGCTCCCTGCACTCATGATCAGGGTGTGACTTGACAGATGAGGGGACTGAGGCCCAGGACAGGGAGGTGACAGAGCTGGGGTCCCCACCCCTATTGGAGGGCTCCTCGCAGTTCTCAGCAACTGGGGTGTGTGATTTTCTCAGCATGCCGTTCTCCCATCCAAGGAATAACCAGGCCCGACCCTGCTTAGCTTCCGAGATCAGACGAGATCGGGCGCGTTCAGGGTGGGATGGCCGTAGACCATGCCGTTCTTTTTCATAAATTATTCTTAAACCAGGCAGGCCCCACAGCCTGGCTCCTGATGAGCCCTGGGCAATGGAGGAGGGGGCAGAGTTGATAGTAGCTGGCCAGTGTGACATGCTGCTTCGGGTGCCGAGCGCTGGGAGACAGTGGGGAACCAGGGGGCCCCAGCCCTGCCTTCTCAGAGCCTGGTCCGGGAGTGACAGGTGATCAAGCAGCTTCGCCACGGAGGGGTCGGTGACGCCAGGGGCCATGGGCGCCCTAGTTTACCCAGGAGGTCAGGGAAAGCTTCCCGGAGAAAGTGACTGCGGAGCTGAGACTTCCCATACAGGTGGAGGTCAGCCAGGCTTTAGGCCAGACGGTGCTGCGTCCTGGGCCCAGGGAGCTGAAATGGGCTTCAGAGGGGATGCTGGTGCCTGGGACAGGGGTGGGGGTGGGGGGCGGGGAGAAGCCTCGGCCAAGGCCCCAGATCTGAGCTGTGCCCCTCACTCTGGCCCTCTGCTCCTGCCCTTCCAGATCGAGGCGCTGCCCCCGGAACTCTTCCAGTGCCGGAAGCTGAGGGCCCTGCACCTGGGCAACAACGTGCTGCAGTCACTGCCCTCACGGGTGGGCGAGCTGACCAACCTGACCCAGATCGAGCTGCGGGGCAACCGGCTGGAGTGCCTGCCCGTGGAGCTGGGCGAGTGTCCGTTGCTCAAGCGCAGCGGCCTGGTGGTGGAGGAGGACCTGTTTAACACGTTGCCACCCGAGGTGAAGGAGCGGCTGTGGAGGGCCGACAAGGAGCAGGCCTGAGCGCCGGCGGACAGCTGAGCAGCGGGTCGCTGAGGAGTCCTCAGGGCCCAGGGACCCAGACACCCAGGGACGACCAGCCAGGCCTCAGCCAGGGCAGGAGCCTAGGGCTGGATGTTGGCTGGGCTGTGGCCACGGGACAGTACCTGAGGGGCTGGCCCCTTTCCTCCTTCTGAGACTCGTGCCCCCCCAGGGCGGGCGCCTGTCGGGGAGAGCAGAGACCTGTGTCTTAGAGCGCAGTATTTGGACAATCAGGGCCTCCCCCCTGGAGGCCATCTCTGCCCTAGAGGCTGAGCTGATGCCAGAGGCCCGGGGACGCCCACTTAGCTCTTGGTATTTATTTTTCTCCACTTCGCATCCCCTCCCTCCGGAGAACTTACACATTCCCAACAAAGTTCAGCTCCGATCGGGGGTATGTAAGGAAGGGTGGGCAGTTTCCCTTTTCCTTTTTTGGTGATGCTCCTGGCAGTACCACCCAGACTGGAGCAGAGGGGCCCAGGGAGAACCAGCCGTGACAGTTGCCCCGGGGGTGCTGGGCTGGGCTCTGGCGGTGTGGCCCAGGGGACAGCAGGCCGCCAGGTGGAAAGGCCAGGCCTGGGGCTGGTCTCATCAGTTTTAGATTTTTTTTTTTTTTTAAGTAAAAAGAAAAAAAAGAACTTTTTTTTAAAGCTTTGAAAATTGATGGTTTGGGTATTAAAAAGAAAAAAAAAAACTCTAAAAAAAACCCCACAAAAGACAGTGAAGGCCAGTGAGTTGGGGTCTCAGGGCAGGACGGCAGCTTCCCTTGAGCAGAGCAGCAAGACACTGAACTGTTTCCTTCCCCCCCCCGGGGTGCGGGCTGCAGGATGTCTTTGAGTCTGGTGTGACCTTGGTCCAGGAGTTCTGTTTTTTCCTCTCCTCTCCAGGGAGGGGTTTTTTGTTTTGTTTTGTTTTGTTTTTGGTGTCTTGTTTTCTTTTTCCTCCATGTGTCTTGGCAGGCACTCATTTCTGTGGCTGTTGGCCAAAGGGAATGTTCTGGAGCTGCCAAGAAAGGAGGAGACTCGGGTTGGCTAATCCCCGGATGAACGGTGCTCCATCCTCCCCATCCGTCCCTCGTCATAGTGTTAAGGAGCCAGGAGGAGCTACCTCGCCCGGACTCTGCTTTCCCACCTCATGTGTCATGAGTTTGCCCAGTGACACCCCTAGCCTCAACCACTGACATCAGCCCTGTCACCGCCTGGTCCTTCAGAAGAGACACTTGGAGGCGGGGTCATGGGTGGGGAGGTCGCCGCTGGGAGGGGCAGGCTCCCCAGGTTTGGGTTTCCAATTTCTGTCCCAGGCGCCAGGCACACACAGCCCTCTCGGCGCCTGGTGGCAAGAAGCCACCTCACTTTAGATCAGTCAGGGGGTCCCTGCATTAGAAGGGTTCCCCGCCTTAGATCAATCACTTGGACACTAAGGCACGTTTTAGCGTCTCTTGTCTTAACGATTATGTCCATTTGTCTGTCCATTTGTGTTTTCTGCGTCATGTCAGCAGATGTAATCCTCAGAAATAATGCACACTAGCCTTTGACAACCATGAAGCAATCCGTTACATGAGGGTCTGAACTTGTAGACTCCGTTCAAATATCAAATAAATCTATAACAGAAAGTAGCCTTTGGAGATCTCCGTGTCGTGCGGGGGACCCTACCCTCAGCTCTCTGGGTCCCGCTGGGCCCTGTGGACTGGTTTGTTGAATGGCCACTGATGGGCATCTAGAAGGTGGGTAACTGCCCCTCTCCCTGCCCTTTGGAGGCCGCTACTGGGCGTGGGCTGGACAGAGCGCCTGCTGCATGTCAGGCGTGGCATGGGCCGGGGGTCCTGCCGCTGGCCTGGTCACCTGTGGTTTGAGCCTTCATGAGCTTTGATGGGTGGGGGGGCCGGGGTGGGGAGGGGGACACTGGAATGGGAGCCAGTAGTCTCCATTCTTGTCCCAGTTCTGTTATTCCCTGCATGAAGCTGGGCTGACCCCGTCCCTCCTACGGCCTCCATATCCCCATCTGTGCAACGGGCGTTTCCACTCTATGCTCTCATAGGTCCCTCGTAATTCCCAGCAGCCATTCCCCCGGGCTCTGCAGAGGTGGGGCTGAGAGTCGCTGTGGGGGAGCCGGCTCCTAGCCCCTTTGGGAGCCTGCTGAAGGTGCTGGGGTCCATTGCAGAGGCTCAGGGCGATGGGCAGAGCTGCCTTCAAATCGTAGCCCTGCCATTTATCTGATGTGGAAGCACAGTTTCCTTGTTTGTAACATCAGGCTGGTATCGGCAACCTTGCAGGACTGTTCTGAGGCTTACTTGAAGTTGCCTTTTAGTTGGCACATAGTTGGCTTTTAATGCCCGATAACTGATATCCTCCTCCTGGACCTGTGAGGTTTGCGCTGGTCTGCCATGTGGACCCAGGGGCAGGGGGCTTTTGGTGAAGAAGAAAGGCCATTGTGTCTGACCTCCGCCTCAGTGATTAGGCCTTAGCTGCTGCTTGGGCATCTCCTCTGGAACAGGCCAGAGTCTGTCCTTCCTCCCTCCATGGGACTGTGACCCCTCCAGGTGACCTCAGGGCTGAGCAGCTGGGCTGTGATCCCCTCTGAGACCCTCCTGGGTCTCCACAGTGGAGGTCCTCCCCTCCTGTCTGGTCTGGTACCCCCCCCACCAACTCCCACTCCCCTCCCCAGTCTTGGGGCTGCCCGGTGCCACCAGCAGCAGGAGTGTTGGATCTGGAGCTGGTTAGCTTTTGGGGGAAAAAAAAAACACAATGCAAACCCACCTCCCAAAGCCTGAGCAGGATGCATGAGCAAATCTCGGAGGCTTAGCCCCTCCTCCCATCTGGACCTGCCAGGGCTGTCCACTCCCAACCTCAGTGGTATAGTCTTTCCACTGATGACAAGAGCAGTTTGGAAAACGGGAAAGTTCAAAAATCAAAATACCCTCACATTTCACCCAGAACAGCCCCAGCTAACTTTTGGTGAACAGCTGATAGGCACTTGTAGTAAGTGCTAGGCCCTGTGCCAAGCTCTTTATAGGCAGTAAAGCATTCCTCTTCCTCCTTATGAGAGGTTATCCCCAAACTACAGATGGGGAAAGCAAGGCCCAGGCCTGGACTCAAACCCAGTCTGCCTCACTAAGCCTCCACTACAAGCCTTTGGTGGGGGTTCCCAGGGGAGCTGCTAGCCCAGCATGATGGGACCCTCGCTGTGCCCCTGACACATGGTAGGTGTCCCTGTATTTGTTGGGCAGTTTCATCAGATGGGGCCAGGACAGCTGGGAACGGGCCTTGCCTCAAGTGAGCTTAGTCTCACTGTATTTCCTGCATCGTTTGTCTTCTGCCTGCTCTTCTCCCCCAACTGAGCTCCTCAGAACCTCTTCTCCATTCTCAGGAGCCTGGCCACCCCCCTCCCTGGCCCTCGGGAATCGTCACCGAGCAGTCACTCCCAGGGCAGTGGGCCCAGAAAACACGACTTGACTTGGGGCCAAGGCTCCTGAAGGCTGAGCTCATGTCCCCACGCTCACTCCCAAGACATTCTGTCCCTTCGCCATTCAGAAAAATGTCATTCCGGGAAAGGCCAGGGGCCAGTCTTCAGGAGCTACAGCCAAAATGGCCCCATCAGCTGCTGAGCAGGGCCGGTGGCTTCTGTCCTGGCTGGTGGTGTCCACTGTGCCAGCTGTATTTGAGACACCCAACATCTTGGGCCTGGGGGGTGGGTGGGGAACAGGAACCAGGGTTTCTCCCTCCCTCATTCTGGAGACCCAAGCCCCCATCTATATCCTCTTCCTCTTTCTTTTTCTTTTTAGATTTATTTATTTAAGTAATCTCTGCACCCAATGTGGGGATTGAACTCAGGACCCAGAAATCAAGAGTCATATGCTCTTCCACCTGAGCCAACTAGGTGCCCCTAGCCCCTTCGCCTCTAAGATATCCCTTTACCTGCTGTCTTCCTCTGAGCTGTAGGCTGACCCTTCCATCTTTCCCTAATCCTCCCAAGGCTGACAGAGTTTCAGGGGATCAGAGCTGGGAGAGGCCCAGACAATTCTCTGAGGGACCTTTTCCACCTTTGGAACACAAAGCCACTTGGCCCAGTCTGACCCGTCTGATGTGTATCCCCCCACCCCCACCCCACATTGATGCTGGTGGCCTGGGGACTTTCTAATCCACGTGTGAAGTCCAGAGAGGGGCTGACATTTGTGCTTGCTTCAGCAGTACATATACTAAAAAACAGAGAGGGTCTGACATTCATCAGAGGTCACAGTGAGTCAGGGTGCCTGGACTGGGACTCCGGGATCCTCCTGCCTACCCAGCTTCTTTCAACTGACACTCCTGGAATACAATTTCTAGGCACCTGGTTAGCAGCCAGAAGGGGGTGGTTTCTGCAAAGCAACTGGGAGGGAGTCATTAAAAACCATGAAGGAGATTGGAAAGGGCTAATCCTGGATTAACTGGGGGATGGACCCAGGGTATTGAGCTGGGTCAGAGGCAAGGGCTCCATCCAGGCACAGAAGTGATGGGGGCGGGGGGTAATTCAGGCTGATGTGTGTGCTTGGGGGAGGGGGGGCTGGGGGCTGGGATTGGGTTTCGTCAGGGTAGGCAAGGGTTAAGTCCTCCTGGGCCTCCCAGGCTCCAGCTACTCTGCACCCCCACCGTACTAGGAACTTCCGAACTTGAACTTCATACTCTAATTTGTATTTTCTCCTCTCTGGCCTCCAGCAGCGCAGCACCCAGAGTCTCATCCTCATGGCCTGCCCGAGCCCCTCCCAGCTCCAGAAGGTAGGGTCATGTGGGGTGGGGGTCCGAGAGGGTCAGGTAAGAGTTGGGGGTGCCTCCGCGCCTCTAGTAGACCCTGGGAAACTCAACCTGACCCCCTGCCATTTTTCAGAAGAGGAAACTGAAACCCAGAGTGGTCAGTGTCCAACCACTACCCCTAACTTCTGCACACAGAGCCGGGGGCCGTCAGGGCCACAGGTCCGGGGTGAGGTGGGAATGTGTGACGGAAACCAGAATAAAGAGTAAAGATCAGGTGCGCCTGGGTGGCTCAGTCGGTTGAGCGTCTGCCTTTGGCTCCGCTCATGATTTCCGGGTCCTGGAATTGAGCGCCGCACCGGGCTCCCTGCTCAGCAGGGAGTCCGCTTCTCCCTCTGCCTCTGCCTGCCCGCCCTGCTCCGGATCCGGCGCACTCGCACTCTCTCGCAAATAAACAAAAATCTAAAACAAAAACAAAAAGTAAAGATGGGCCAGTCCAGGCCCAGGAGTGGGCCCTGAGAGCAAAGAGGGCAAGAGGAGGGGAACGCGGGCGGGGGTGGGATGGGGTGGGGGGAGGAGCCAGGGCCCGGGATGGGGCGGGGTCAACGAGGGGCGGATCGCCCCGCCCCCGCCCCGAGCCCGGCGAGGGCGGCCAGGTCCCACCAGCGGTCAAACACGAAAGGCTAACGCTTGGGAATTAAGAGTGACACAGACTTAAAAAACGCGACCCTTGTTTGTTCCTGATGACAAGAAGAAAATGCTGGGGCACCTGGGTGGCTCAGATGGTTAAGCGTCTGCCTTCGGCTCAGGTCATGATGTCGGGGTCCTGGGATCCAGCCCCACATCGGGCTCCTGGCTCAGCGGGGAGCCTGCTTCTCCCTCTCCCTCTACCTCTCTCCCTGCTCATGCTTTCTCTCTCTCTCTCTGTATCTCTGTGTCTCAAATGAATCAATCAATCAATCAATCAATCTTAAAAAAAAATACAGAAAAATCTCGAAGAAGAAAATGAAAAACTACCCATAATTTGCCACCCTGAGACTTAGTATTTTGGTAGACAGCCCTAGAATCTTTAAAAGTCGATCACCATAGCTACTTCTTATGAGTGTTTGCCCAGCGTTTTATAAAGGAGGAAGTACTGTTTCTCTGACTTGATGGTCTGAGGGCCAAAGAGGGAAGGGGGCTGCCCAAGATCTTGCACTGGCTAAAATATTAATCTGTGTTCAGCTTTTTTTTTTTTTTTTTCCCCATCTCACAGTGTATCAGGCACATATGTCCATGTCAGTAAATATTTTTCTACCACATGATTTTTATCAGCTGTGTTGTGCTCCAGATAGATCAAACATACTTTGTTGAATGACTCTCCTTGTGCTGAGCATTTAGGTTGTTTCCGATTTATTGCTCTCGTTCAACCAGCCTCAGTGAATATCCCCATTAGTACATCTTTGCTCCCTTATTTGCTGAGCCCCCAAGTTTTTACCTCAACAAGTTCTTGCCTCAGTGTGTCTGCTGGGTCACGGGTACACACAGTTTGCTGTGGGTGACCTAGTTCCCAAGGAGGAAATGTTCAGCTTGATACTGATGTGAGGATTAAGTTTTTTTTTTAAAGAAAGATTTTATTTATTTATTAGAGAGAGCGAGAATGAGCATAAGCAGGGAGAGAGGCAGAGGGGAGAGGGAGAAGCAGACTCCCCGCTGAGCAGGGAGCCCGAGTGGGGCTCCATCCCAGGAGCCCTCGATCATGACTTGAGCCACCCAGGCGCCCCGAGGATTAAGTATCTGTCACGCAGAGCTGTCCAGAGACCAAAGGGACCACAGTGGGTGAACATGAATGTCCCAACTTCCCACGTGTGGAAGCCAGAACTGGGCATCCATGGGGGAGTGAGGGAGGGAGTGGGGGGGAGTCAGTAATTGGGAATCAGATACTTCACAGTGGGTTCAAGAGGTGACTTCCAATGCTAAGATTTTATAATGGTCTGCAAGCAAACATGTAGATGTTCTCTCTCCTCATGCCTCTCAATAGCCACAGAATAAGAGGTCTGGAGGCAAATCAGAATAAGCTCACTGTTTTAACCTGTCCGGCTGTGCGCTGCATTCAGGACAAAGCCCACCTCCTTGCCTGGCCTGCCCCCCCCCGCCTCCCTTCTGCCCCCACCCTCACTTTGCTCCATCTGGCCCCAATTCCTTGTGTCCCTCCCATGCTTAGGGACTTCACACATCCTGCTCCCTTGGTCTAGAATTTTCATCCTTGTCTCCAACTCTCATTATCCTGCTGGTCCCCTTTATTTTTTTAAAAGATTTTATTTAGGGGCACCTGGGTGGCTCAGTCGTTAAGCGTCTGCCTTCAGCTCAAGTCATGATCCCAGGGTCCTGGGATCGAGCCCTGCATCGGGTTCCCTGCTCTGCGGGAGGCCTCTTTCTCCCTCTCCCACTCCCCCTGCTTGTGTTCCCTCTCTCACTGTGTCTCTCTCTGTCAAATAAATAAAATCTTAAAAAAAAAAAAAGATTTTATTTATTCGCGCGCGCGCACGCGAGAGAGAGAAAGCACGAGCAGGGGGAGGGGCAGAGGGAGAGGGACAAGCAGACTCCCCGCTGAACAGGGAACCTGATATGGCACTGGATCCCAGGACCTGGAGATCATGACCTGAGCCAAAGGCAGCCACTTAACCAACTGAGCCACCCAGACGGCCCTGCTGGTCCCCTTTAAATGCCCCTTTAAATACCAAATGTCAGAGCTGCTGCCCTGAGACTCCTCTGTCCCCCCATCTGGTTTACATTAGACACCTCTGCCTTTAGCTCTTGAATCTGCCCTCCCCCTCCTTGCATGCAGCGGTTTGTGACAGCACATCTCTCTGCACGCTGGTTTGTTTGATGTCAGCCTCCGTTGCTAGACTGTAAGCTCCAGGACGGCAGGCTTCCTCATTACTGTAGCTCCAGCCCCTAAAACCATGCTGGTACACAGTAGATGCTCAATGAGTTGTAGTTGAATAAATGAATGAGGTTGTATTCCCATGTGACCCAAGCCCACTGGAGGGGAAGAATGGGGGGGCACCTCCCCTTCCTCCTCCCTTCATTCAAGCAACCAATATTGGCTGCTCCTCACTGGGTTCCAGACACCGTGGCTGGGGTGGGGGTGCGTGTGGGGGAGACAGAGCAATGAACAGGACACTTGGTCCTGCCCTCACACAGCTTTGGGTTTCAGGGAGGGGTCAGGTCAGTCCTCATAAACAGCGTGTGAAAGGGGGAAGCCTGAGTTTTCTTCTTGCCTTCAGTTTCAGGAGGATGGATTCCTGGTGCTGGAAGGATTTTTATCTGCAGATGAATGTGCCGCCATGCAACAGAGGATTGGCGAGCTAGTGGCTGCCATGGATGTCCCTGCCCACTGCCGCATAGAATTTTCCACCCGGGAAGATGAGCAGCTGGGAACCAAAGTAAGTGCCTGGGGCAGGTGAGAATGGGATCTGGTCTTTGATGGGGGGGCTCAGTCCCCAGCCAGAGCAGCAGCCTGGAAGGGAGGGCCCCGAGGCCCATGGGCTCGTTCTGGTAACAAATCAGGCCCTGAGCCCTCCCTGTGCCAGGCTAAGTGCCTTATCTGCGTATTTCCTTCGCTCCTCACTATGGATTTTTTTTTTTTTTAAAGATTTTATTTATTTATTTGACAGAGAGAGAGAGAGAGAGCGAGCGAGAGCAGGAACACAAGCAGGGGGAGTGGGAGAGGGAGAAGCAGGCTTCTTGCCGAGCAGGGAGCCCGATGCGGGGCTCGATCCCAGACCCCTGGGATCATGACCTGAGCCGAAGGCAGACGCTTAATGACTGAGCCACCCAGGCATCCCCTCACTATGGATTTATAAGGTTGGTGTTATTACCCCCATTTGACAGCTGGGGAAAATGAGGCCTGGCTCACTTGCCCCACACCCTGTGGTTAGTAATTGGTAGAATGGGGATTTGAACCCAGATCGGCTGTTCACGGCTCTGCTGTACTTCCTTAGTGGTTCTCCTGCCCCAAGGGCCTCTTTTGTGGCCAGCAATCCAGAATGAGACAAGTGATTCTGATGGACCCCGCCCTGTGTCAGCCTTATCCGCCAGTGAGACTAGAAACACAGCTTCTCCACCCCCACCCCTCATGACTTAATAGGACTCAATACAGTTTGACATGGGGTAAGTTGAGACTCGGGGTTCTCCCACACAGTTCACTTAACCCTTCAGGAGCCTGTCTGTGGGGGCGCCTGGGTGGCTCAGTTGATGAAGCGTCTGCCTCCAGCTCAGGTCATGGTCCCAGGCATCGGGCTCTCTGCTCAGCGGGGAGTCTGCTTCTTCCTCTCCCTATGTGAGCCCTCTCGCTTTTGCTCTCTCTTAAATAAATAAATACAATCAGAAAGAAAGAAAAAGGAAGGAAGGAAGGAAGGAAAGAAGGAAAGAAGGAAGGAAGGAAAGAAAGAAAGAAAGAAAAGAAGGAAAGAAAGAAAGAAAGAAAGAAAGAAAGAAAGAAAGAAAGAAAGAAAGAAAGAAAGAAAGAAAGAAAGAAAGAGAAAGAAAGAAAGAAAGAGAGAGAGAGAGAAAGAGAAAAGAAAAACGGAAAAAGGAGCCTGTTTGTGGCGTGGCCCCTGAGCCAAAGCTGCGGTCTCTGCCTGCTAATACAGCTCCTTCATGCTGTGGCGCTCCTGCCATCTGGTGGTCATAAAGGGAATTACAATGGCCAGAAGACGGAACCAGGAGAGCGCGGCTGGGGCACTTCAGTAGGACTAAGGGTTACAGAATAATTTCCTCCAAATAGTGGGTTTCATTTGCCCTCACTCCCGCCTTCTAGGTGGGGACAGCAGAGAAGGGGGTCCAGTGCCTAGATACAGGTCACTCAAGGCCCCAAAGAGTGAGGGGGGCCAATCTAGTGCCCTCCAAGCTGCCTTCTGAGAATGTTCCAGAGACCAGTGAAGGGTTGGGTGGAGAATGGGAGAATAAAGTGTCTTGGTTTATAATGCTTGCAAAGAGCTCAGCACAGTGCCTGGTACTCGGTAAACCCTCAATATTCACCACTGATATTAAGACTTTGAAATGGGCATTAAAAGGAAAAAGATCAGGGGCACCTGGGTGGCTCAGTTAAGCCTAACCCTCGAGGTCCTGATCTCAGGGTCCTGATCTCAGAGTCCTGGGATCGGGCCCTGTGTCAGCCTCCCTGCTCAGGGGGGAGTCTGCTTGTCCCTCTCTCTCTGCTCCTCCCCCCACCCATGTGCGCACATGCATGAGCGTGTGCTCTCTCTCTTTCAAATAATTAAATAAAATCTTAAAAAAAAAAAAGGAAAAAGATCAGTGGGTGTCCCATCCCCTTCCAGCTTACTTTGAGTTATTTTCTGACTCTGTAAGTTGTATAGAACTGATAATAACAGGGGAGCCTGGCTGGCTCAGTCAGTAGAGAATGTGACACTCGATGTTGGGGTCGTGAGTTCGAGCCCCATGTTGGGTGTAGAGATCACTTAAAAATTTAAAAAAATTAAAAAAAAAACTGATAATAATGTCCACAGAAGTGGGTATGAAGTGGGTCCAGCAGAATGCAATTATCGTTTGTAGATCGATCCGTGTCCCATCCATCTGCAAATTCATTTCAGCATTCTTGGAATTCTTTGAACATTTTACTGGTTCCCTTGTGAATTAAGGAGTCAAGTAGAATCTTTGACATGTTTAACTTCATTATCTTTAATTATTATTATTATTTTCTAAGTAGGCTCCACGCCCAGCATGGAGCCCAGCGTGGGGCCTGAACTCACAACCCTGAGATCAAGACCTGAGCTGAGATCAAAAGTCGGACACTTAATGACTGAGCCATCCAGGCGCCCCAGCTTCATTATCTTTAATATTATTATTATCAGTTATGCTTCCCTGATTTGTTTCCCTCACCCTGATCCTGATACAGAACAGCTATGAATGTTGGAAAACAAACGTATAGTTTTCAGTGGGAAGTGTGGTGAAAGGGCCCGGCAGGTCACCACAGACCCCGAGGCACACGTGAGAGCAGGTGTGCACGTGTGAGGGAGCCAGGGGGCAGTGCCACCTGGAGAACTTGGGGGGTCAGCACCCTCAGCTCCATTCGTGTGACCACACAGGAAGGTAGGGAGATTGTGCTACATGACGGTAGCCAAGGGCAGCTAAAACCACAGGGAAAACATTGGGCATCTTCCTGAAGCGTCACTTTCATATGACGCTAAGAAATGTAAACCATGGGGGCGCCTGGGTGGTGCAGTCAGTTAAGCCTTCGACTCTTGGTTTTGGCTCAGGTTGTGATCTCAGGGTTGTGAGATCGAGCCCCACGTCGGGCTCTGTGCCCAGCAGGGTGTCTGCTTGAGATTCTCTCTCCCTCTCCCTCTGCCTTTCCTCCCCCAGCGTGCGCCTCTCTCTCTCTAAAATAAATAAATCTTTTAAAAAAAGAAACATAAAACATGATATTAAAATTAACAAGGAAAGGTTATTGAGAAAACAGAAAAAGATGAGTAATAGGTTATATTCATCAAGCATTTAGCCGTGCCCTGGCTGTTTTCTGTTTAGCAACAGCAGTAATGATGATGATAAAAGCAGATATTCACGCGGCACTTTCCACATTCCAAGGACTGTTCTGGTGCTTTATGTATATACCAATTCAAAATCTCTACAATGCCCTATGAGATACCTTTTTTTAAATTTTTTTTTTTTAAGATTTTTATTTATTTATTTATTTATTTGAGAGAGAGAATGAGATAGAGCATGAGAAGGGGGAGGGTCAGAGGGAGAAGCAGGCTCCCTGCCGAGCAGGGAGCCCGATGCAGGACTCGATCCCAGGACTCCAGGATCATGACCTGAGCCGAAGGCAGTCGTTTAACCAACTGAGCCACCCAGGCGCCCCCCTATGAGATACCTTTAATCACATCTCTACTTAATGAGGCAACTAAGCCCAGAGAGGTTTAGTACTGTGGTTGTGGTCACACAGCAACCCCCTGGCAGAGCTGGGATTTGAACCCGAGTATTCTAGCTCTATGGGCTGTGCTCTCAACTACTGTAAGATTCAGCCTCTGCCCGAAGCCTCCACCAATCCAGAGGAGGTCCGTTCTTTTATTATTTCCCTTTACAGATGAGGAAACAGGCGTCGAGCAGTAAAACAAGTGACCAAGGCTACCTGGGAACCATGCCTGTTTGATTACGGTGCCTAGGTTCAGAATCACACCGTACCGAGCCTAAGAATCATGTGACTTATTAAGGGGTTTCCAAGAAGTTTTATGCTTGTGGCTTCCTATTGCACTTCCAGGCACTTGGGGTTCCTGTTCACTGAGGTCTGTGCCTCAGTGGATGAGTTTGAGAAGGGCCAGGGGGGTCTGTAGCCCTGCGGGGTTGGGAAGCATGAGCATCCCCTTCCCTCTTGGCCGGGCCCGGCTCTGACCCTGTGATGCTCTCTCAGTCCCTCTGACATCCCCTCTCCACAGGGCCAGGGCGACAAAGACTATTTCTTGAGCAGTGGCGACAAGATTCGATTCTTCTTCGAGAAAGGTGTTTTTGACAAGAAAGGTTCGGAGCTGGGGCCCCCGGGGTGTGGGAAGGGCTGGACTGGGGTGTCTCCCCCCACAGCTGGGGGGCCCCCAAGGCCAGTTGCTCAGGGGAAGGTGGACTCCAGCTCATTTGCCTTTACCTGTTCCTTGTGCTACAGGAAATTTCCTGGTCCCTCCGGAGAAGTCCGTCAATAAAATTGGCCACGGTAAGCAGGTGCCTGGGGGAAAGGAAACAGGGAAACTGAGGCCTGAAGAGCCTTGGGGCCTAACCCAAGGATCACCGTAAGTTAGTGGCCCAGCAAAAGGCATTTCTGGCTTCAGTTCCCCTTCTGGGCCTGCTCCTCTGGCCTTATGATGCTAATCCTAGACACTGCCACCACAGCGCTGGGAAGAGGGGCCACCTTAGCCGCCCATGCAGATGGACGTGTGCAGACCCTCTGCTGCCCGACCTGGTAATGATCCAGGCCTCAGGCATGGGGGTGCCTCCTGGTTCCCACTGCTTCCTGGAGCCTCCTTCAGGAGCACTTAACATGTTAGCATCGCCCATATTCTGAGACCCCAACATGAAGCTAGGGTGCCATCTTTTTTTCTGCAGGATCATACGTTATAATTTATTTTGCAGACCGCTTATTTTTTTTTTAAGATTTTATTTATTTAGAGAGAGAGAGAAAGAGAGAGTGTGCGAGCAGGGGGAGGGGGAGAGGGAGAGAGAGAATCTCAAGCGGAATCCCCACTGATCGCAGAGTCCGATGCAGGGGCTCGATCCCATGACCCTGAGATCATGACCTGAGTCAAAATCAAGAGTCGGACGGACGCTCAACTGACTGAGCCACCCAGGTGCCCCCACTCATTTTTAAACTTGAAGTTATATCATGGTAGCTTTCTGAAAAGAATTGTGGTAAAATACATATAAAATTTGCCATCATAACCATTTTGAAATACACAATTCAGTGGCAATAAGTATATCCAACCCTCACTTTTTAAAAAAAAGATTTTATTTATTTATTTGAGAGACAGAGCACGAGCGGAGAGGGGAAGGGGCAGAGAGAGAGGAAGAACCAGACTCCCCACTGGGCAGGGAGCCCGACGCAGGACTCGATCCCAGGACCCCGGGATCATGACGTGAACCCAAGGCAGATGCTTAACCGACTGAGCCACCCAGGTGCCCACCATCCCTCACTTTTTGTAATGACAACAATAATAATAATGAGGTGATCAGGTATTCGGTGCCAGGCCCTGGCTTGAGGCCGCACATGTGTTAGCCCTTCGAGTCTTGGGGCAGCCTGAGAGGCAGGGCTGGTGTCTGGTTCTGCGGTACAGAGGAGAAACAGGCTTAGAGGAGAGAAATGGTCACCTGAATCAGCACAGAGCAAGTGGCAGGACCGAGATTACTACCAAGTTAGGGGCCCCTTTGAGTCAGGTCTGGAGTGAGGTTTCCAGATGGCTGCAAGGTTGAGAATAAGGTTGTGGGCCCATCTCTTGGTTATAAACCAGCAGAAAGCTCAATGCATACAAATAGGTGAGAAGCCATAGTAAGGCCCGTGTCTGGGCACCCAGGGCCAGGCACGGAGGGACGCGTGAGGGCGGGGGGGCTGGCTCGTCAGCCTGCCTCTGTCCTGCAGCTCTGCATGCCTATGACCCTGTCTTCAGGAGTGTCACATACTCCCCCAAGGTGCAGGTGAGCAGGGGTGTGGATGAGGGTCGGGGGGGGCCCAGATGTGAGTGAGGGCAGACTGGAAGTTTGACCTCTGTCCCCTTTCAGGCTTTGGCCAAAAGTCTGGGCTTCCAGATGCCCGTGGTCGTGCAGAGCATGTACATCTTCAAGGTGAGCTCCCCTGTCCTCCCCAGGCCTCAGTTTACCCTCTGTAATATGGGCAGAGTCCTCATACCAGGCCCCTCCTTACGATGGGGCCAAAAGCTGCTTCCCTGAGGAATTACTAAGTTGCAAGGAGAACATGCAAAATCCGTCTCCTCTGGGTAAGGCACCTGGCATTTAGTTGGTGCTCAGTTAAAATTTTGTGGCAGGAGGGAAGGAGACCCCTAGGACTCCCTTCTTCCTTCTTTTGCCATTGAAATGCTCTGCTCCCAGCTTCAAGGCCCAGCTCAGTGCCACCTCCTCCAAGAAGCCTTCCAGTTTTCCCCTGGGAAGAGAGGGACCATCTCTGATTGTGGGGCTGAGAGGCTTAGCCTCAGGCCTGGGCCCAAGTCACTCTTGCCGCCCCTCACTTCTGCCTTTGCTCTCGGTAGGCATGCGTGTGCCCAGACTTGGAGCACCCTGTGGGCAGGGCGCTTTCTCTCTTTGCAGCCCTCCTGGGCCTGGCACATGGTGGGTACTCCATGGCTGGGTGCTGGCGTGGAATCCTCAGAGGATAACCTGTGGCTGGGTTAGAGCACCCCACAAGACTCAGAGCGGCCCCTGCTCCAATCCACTTTCCTCTGGCCTCACCTGGCCCTTCTTCTCTCTTGCAGCAACCTCACTTTGGTGGCGAAGGTGAGCTGAGAACACGCTGTGGGGGCCAGCAAAGGCCACGGTGGGAGATCTGGGGCATTGGTGGTTGTCAGGTCTGTGGAGGGAGGGATGGCGCTTGCTGAGGTGTCCATGGGCAAGAGGGAGAAGCTAACTTTTGTTCCCCTCTGGATGCACAGATACCCTTTAGAGCCTCCCTCGTGGGCGATTATCTACTTCCGCTTAAATACCTCCTGTGACAGGGGGCTCATCCCCTCACAGCCAGCCCTTTCCTTTCTTGCATGAGCCCAAGTCGGCCTCCTTGTGACTGCCTGCTCCTCCCCACCATTCAGCCCGAGGACAGTCTCCTGAAGGGATGAGCAGCCCCTCCCCGAGTTCAGCACCCCCACCTCCTTCAGTCGGTCCTCCTCCAAATTCTTTGGAGCACCCACCATTAGGACACCTTCCTCTGGACACTGTCTGGATTGTTCAAGTCCCTCTTCAAGTTTGGGGCTTGGAAAACACACAGTTCCCCGGGAAGGAAGGAAGTGAGACTAGCATCTGCAGTCTGAAGTCCTTTGTTCAGTGGTCCTCCGTCCTGGCTGGGCCCCAGCATCGGGTGGAGGGAGTTAAGATGTGGATGGGGGCCAGTCGCACGCCCTCTCCTTTTGTACTCAACTGCCCAGTCTTACGCTGCCCGGTGGACCTTCTGGTGGCTGTTTGGTAAAGGATGGTGGCTTTAGTTGCCTGGCTAGAATCAAACCACATCAGCCACTTTTTAGCACGTATAGCGTTGAGCCCAGTACTAAGCACTTTTCACACACTGTGTCGTGGGGTCCTCCAGCAACCCTATGAGGTAGGTGACTGCCGAGGCCACTTCATGGTTTAGGAAATGGAAGTTTTGAGAGGTGAAATCTCGTGCCCTGAGTCTCCAGGCCAGGAAGTGGTGGGTTTCCAACTGACCCGGGAAGGCTCTGAGAGCACCAGGGAGTGGGGAACAAGGCCAAGGTGAGGTGGGCCAGGTTCCTCATGCCCGGGGTTGGGGTGGCCTGCTGCAGTCGCCCCTCACCAGGACTCCACCTTCCTGCACACGGAGCCCCTGGGCCGGCTTCTGGGCATATGGATAGCACTGGAGGATGCCACTCTGGAGAATGGCTGCCTCTGGTTCATCCCAGGCTCCCATACTGGTAAGGACACCTGTCTCATCCTGCCCACTCGTATCCCTCCCCCCCACTGGCAGAGAGGCCCGGATAAAAGAGAGGCTAAAGGCTCCACCTTGGCCTGCAGGTGGGGTGTCCAGAAGGCTGGTCCGGACCCCTGCTGGCTCGAAGCCTGACGTCAGCTTCCTTGGGTCAGAGCCTGTCCGGGATGCCAGCCTCTTTGTGCCCACCCCAGTGCAGAGAGGTAGGTGGGATGCAGAGGACAGGGAGGCAGGCTCCGAGGCCGTGCCTGTGGGTCTGTGCTTGCTCCGACCACCCAGCTCCCCTGAGGGCCGTGAAGTCACAGAATGGGAGGTGGGACTGGAAGGGCACTGGGAAGTCTGAGGGCCGCACCATTTACCAGAAGGCCTCCTGGATCAGGCTAGAATTCAGACTCTGCTGTCTCTTTGGGCAAATGACTGAACCTCTCTGAGCCTCAGTCTTTCCAAACGTAAAGTGGGGATGTCAGTGAGATAGAGGATGCATACAAGATGGGGCACACAGCAGATGCTGAACGAATGCTGGCCATTCCTTTTAGAACAGGGCAACCTGATGTCCAGCCTGGCTTTTTTTTTTTTTTTTTTTTTTTAAGATTTTATTTATTTGAGAGAGAGAGAGCATGAGTGGGGGAAGGAGGCAGGGACAGAGGGAGAGGGAGAAGGAACGTGGGGCTCAATCCCAGGACCCTGGGATCATGACCCGAGCTGAAGATAGACGCTTAACCACTGAGCCACCCAGGCACCACCCGGCCCAGCTTTTGATAGCGAGGTCCCAGCTGCTTGGCACAGTACAGACACTTTGGCCTGGTTCTCCAAACACCACAGAAGGGGATGCCCTTGCCAAGGCTTGCCAAGGGCACAGGTCACAGCAGAGGGGACTTGGTCCCAGGGGAACCTCCGGCCAATAGCATAGCCTCTGACCCTGGGGGATGAACAGGCCACGGAACCACTCAAGGGAGGAGGGGCTTTGTCCCTCCCTGCCAAGTGTTCTCCTGATCTGGTGCGTTCCTGCCAGGGGACCTCGTCCTAATCCATGGAGAAGTGGTACACAAGAGTGAGCAGAACCTCTCCAACCGCTCACGCCATGCCTACACTTTCCATCTCATGGAGAGCTTGGGCACCGTCTGGAGCCCGGAGAACTGGTAGGTGGCAGGGTGTGTGTGTGTGTGTGTGTGCGTGCACGCGCGCCTTGGACAAGCTCCTGAAGAGGTCCTGGAGGCAGGGAGCAGTGACACTCGTGCCTCAAAGTCATCTCTCTCTCTCTCCGCAGGCTCCAGCCAACAGCTGAGCTGCCCTTTCCCCCACTGTACACCTGAACGCCCTCTCTGGGCCGGGCCTGGCCCCTCTGGGTGAAGCCGTGGGCCGCACACACCAGCGCCTTGCCAGGCTGCCCAGCTGCAAAGGAGAAGTCGAATCTCTTCCCCCTGCACTTTCTCCCTGCCGGGGTCTGTGCCCTTCAGCCCTGCAGCCAGGCAGGCGGGAGGTGGCAGGTGGGCAGCAGGAGCCCCGGATGGATGGCCTTCCGGAGACCTCTACCTCTCTGCCTCTCCCCTGCCCCACCTCAACCTCCCCCTGAAGGCAGCCTCTCACCATGAAAGCATTCTGGCCACTTCTCTGCTGGCTTCCCACTGTTCTCTCAGATGCAATTCGGATTATTATGGTGCAAGACATGCAATAAAAGCGACTTCTGAATGCAGCTTCTCGACCCTTCTTTCCCAAACTGCCTTGCTTTCAAGATGGTGTCCCAGCCCTGCCAGGTGAGGTCTGCACGACTT
>NC_138382.1:74234088-74245513 GCF_054177405.1 Leptonychotes weddellii | reverse complement strand
CCCACCGTGTGCACACCCGCCCTCCGCAGGCCGCGGTGGCGCAGAGCTTCCAGCACGAGCAACTGCACTTTGGCCAACCCAGCAGCTACTTTGTGCAGCTTCCCCAAGCCGTGTGGCGCTACCGGGACCACATGGTTCGCAGCCTGCAGTCTGTGGGCCTGAGGCCCGTGGTCCCCCAGGGCAGCTACTTCCTCATCGCAGACATCTCAGACTTCAGTGAGCAGGACTGGCCAGGCTGGGCGGAGGGGGGCCGGGTGCTGGAGGCGGCCCAGGGCTCAGCGTGGCTTCTGTCCCCCAGAGAGCAAGATGCCCGACTTGCCAGGCGATGTGGACGAGCCCTACGACAGACGCTTCGTCAAGTGGATGATCAGGAACAAGGTGGGCCGGGCTCGGCCTGGGCCCCCGTGGGTGCTTTTAGAGGCCGAGCCCCAATCCAGCCCAGCCTCTGCCATCAGCCCTAGTACCGGGGTGCATCTGTGTCTGGAATTTGCAAAAAGATGCTGTGCGGGCTGGCAGGCATCCCTGGGCTCTCAGGGCCTCGGCCGTCTCATCTGTACGGTGCGGAGTTGGCGCCTGAACCCCGAGCTCATCCGGCTCTGAGCTCTGACCCTAAGGCTGATTTCTTCTCTGGCTCTGCCCTGACCTTCCACGTGGTGCTCCCCCCCAGGCATCCACCACCTCCCCTCTGTACACAGGGAGGGACTGGGAACGATGCTCTGCCATTCTTTTCCCCTGACCTTGACCCAGCACTGAGAGGTACTGCACCGAAGCTAACTGTCCCTGCCCCAGCCCATCGTGGGAAACTGTCCCCCAGAGCCAGGGCCTACCATGCTGTGGGGCGGTGTTGAGACGTGGGCTTCCTCCTCCCCAGGGCTTGGCGGCCATCCCGGTCTCCGTCTTCTACAGCAGGCCACATCAGAAGAACTTCGACCACTATGTCCGCTTCTGTTTTGTGAAGGTAAAGGACGGGGTTGGTGGGGAGAGAGGGCCTCCTCAAGCTCCCCATGGCCCACTGGTGGTATGGGGAGAGGGGTAGGACCGATCTGTGTTGGTGCAGGATGAGTCCACGCTCCAGGCCATGGACGAGAAGCTGCGGAAATGGAAGGATGAACTCAGGCCCTGACGCCGCCTGCTCATCCCGGCCCCACCTGGTTCCTGCATGTTCTTTGCCAGGGTGTCAGCCCTTCCCAGGCTGGGCGTAGACTGAGCTAGGGGCCCCCTTCTCTGCGACACAGGATATCCCCAGGGAAGAGCCCTCCTTCTTGGTCTTGGTGGATTCAGAAGCGCTTCCCACAGTACCTATATTCCTGTCATAGTGGTGAGGTGCACCTGACCTGGGCCTCTTCCTGCTCCTCCCTGGATTGGGTCATAGAGTCTTGGGTCCCCTCCGTATTCTCCCCCAGACTTGTCTGGGACTCAAGGGACAGAGTCCAGCAGTGTACTGGCCTTGAGTCCCAGCCCTGCTCTGGTCCCAGCCTAGGCTCCCGCATCCCGCCCTTTCTTTCTCTCCTTAGATAACCTCGGGAAGTGGTCTTTAGGCTTGAGTCCTCAAGCCAGTACTTTTCACCCATAATAAAGCTTTAACTTATTTAGACCCTTATTGGCTGCTTCTCTCTGCTTCACACGGTGGTGCTGATCGCTGATGGGGCCTGGGGCGAAACAGAAGACACCTCAGTGAAACTTAGATCCCAGCCCCTCTTTGTACAAACGTGTTTTGTGGAGTAAAACGGAGGCCCAGAGCAGGGCAAGGACTGGGGACTTGTGTGAACCCGGGGCTCAGAAGAGGTGTGGCTGTGGCACATTGTGCATGTGTAGGAGGTGGGGGCCTCCGTTGAGAGTCTGACAGGGAGACACGAACAGTCTCCTGTCTCACAGGGGTCAGAGTGCAGGCCAGGAGGGCCAGGGAGTTCAGGCAGAAGGGGAAGGAAGTAGCGCATTTAACTGTGCACCCCCTGTGTCAGGGGCCTAGATGCCCACCATCTCATTAAACAAGCCTCTGAGGGCGCCTGGGTGGCTCAGTTGGTTAAGCGACTGCCCTCAGCTCAGGTCATGATCCTGGAGTCCCAGGATCGAGTCCCGCATCTGGCTCCCCGCTCAGTGGGGAGTCTGCTTCTCCCTCTGACCCTCAAGATCTCTATCTCATTCTCTCTCTCAAATAAATAAATAAAATCTTAAATAAATAAATAAATAAACTACATACTTTGATTCCAACTATATGACATTCTGGAAAAGACAAAACTATAGAGATAGTAAAAAAAGATTAGTGGTTGCCAGGGGCTTGGAAGAGGGTAGGTGGAACACAAGATTTTTAGGGCAGTGGACTTATTTTGTACCATACTGTAATGGTAGATACATGACATTATGTCTTTGCCAAAACCTGTAGAATGTACAACACAGAGTGAACCCTAATGTAAACTATGGACTTTAGTTAATAATACTGTATTAATATCGGTTCATCAACTACAGTAAAGGTACACAGTAAGGCAAGATGTTGAGAGTGGGGGGAAATGAGTGGGGGAGAAGGGTTATATGGGAACTCTACTATGTGCTCAATTTTTGGTAAATCTGCTCTAAAAAATAAAGTCTGTTAATTAAAAGAGAGAGTAAATGAATGCATCCATAAAAGAACTGGATTAAATTCTAAGATCATTTCCAGCTCTGAATCACACTCCAGCTCTGGGCCTCAAGGTCCCCCTGTAGAATAAAATCGAGCTGAGTTTTAAGTGTCGCGCTCCTGGGGAAACGGAGGGCGGCTCTCCTGTCGTCCAAAGATTCAGCACAGCACTGCACAAACTGCCCCTCTGGACCCTCGAGGCCGGCGACAAGTTCTGGCCCCCACGCCCTGCGCGGACCCTGCTCACCCACAACCCACGCGCTCGCAAAGCCGCCAGACGTGTAGGCCACGCCCCCGCATGCCATTGGCTCTCCGATTGGACGGCTCGGGGGGTGTGACCGGAAGAGGTGAGTCTGATTGGCAGGGCATGGCCGACGGTGTGCGGGGAATATGGCGGAGCGTGTGAAGAAGCGGCCCTGCGGCCCGGTAAGTGGCGGGGGGTGGAGCCCCGGGGCAGGACAGGGGGTGGGGGCGCTAGAACGAGCCGCGTGGGGGCCCGTGGCGGGGTTGGGCCGCGCCTCCCGCTCCCTGCTTATCGCTGATCCGAGGCCGGAAGCCCCGAGGTGCCGCATGCTCGTGGACGCGTGCGCCCCTGCGCATGAGAACCGGGGGTGAGTGCCGGGGTCCGAGCCAGGGCCGGGACAGCGTCAGGTAACCCATTGCTGGAGCCCCTTGCGGCTACTCTGACCCGGGCGTGGATTCAGGAGGTGGCGTATCTTTCGTGGCGTATCTCTTCTGACTCCCAGGGCGACAGGAGGCAGATCCTCTCCCCCCGAGCTTCAGTTCCCTCTTCTGTCGTGTCAGACTCGATTCGACAACTTACTGAGTGCTTGCTATGTGTCAGGCCCGGTCCCAGGCCCTAGAGTGTCGCAGGTCTCTGCTCTCTGACGCTCTCCCAGCAGCAGCGGTGTGGGGGCATTCCGTGGTTTCCTCACCACCCCCATTGATAGGCAGGAAGTGGGACCCCCTCCCAGTTGTGATCATTAAGCCTCACTCCGGTACCTCTTCCCATTCCTACTCTAGGGTGAACATGGCCAAAGGGTCGAGTGGCGAAAATGGAAGCAGCAGAGTAAGTAAGAGGCTGAAGGGGAGGGGATCTATTCAGCCTTGCCCGAGGCCACTCCAGCAGTGCACTGCTGAACCTCGGGGGGGGAGCCTCCAGGTTTGTCCCTCTGGGTCCCCCAGCACCCAAAATGGGAAAGACGGGGCCACGGAGGCTCCTCTGGCTGCTCAGTAAGCAGCACTGGAGAGGCCAGGCTGACCGTATTGGGAGGGCACCATCTTTTGGACTGCTCCATGTCCGTCTCCCTCCAAGTCCCTTTCCCCTCCACCAATCCACATGTCCTCTTCTCCAGAGAAAGAGGAGAAAAAGAAGTGGAAGGATCTCAAGCTGATGAAAAAACTGGAGCGGCAGCACGCACAGGAAGAACAGGCAAAGCTCCAGCGGGAAGAAGAAGCAACTGCACAGAGGGAGGACCAGGGTGAGCAGACTGGGTCCTGGGCAGGGAAGAGAATGTCATATCTGAAAGGGACCTTAGAGACCAGTGGGTCCAGACATCTTGTCCTGAGGGAGAAACTGAGGTCCAGAGAATGGGGAAACCTGAATCCTAACCTCCTACTTAGGTAGATTTCAATCCTTTGGAGCCTAAGCATTACATATCATAACTTTATACCTCCAGAACTCATCATCATAATGACAGGTTTTTGTTTTTGTTTTTGTTTTTACTTTTTTATTGAACACTTTCTGTGTGCTTTAATGTAGTTGTTCATTTACTTATTTTTTTTTTTTTTTAAGATTTTATTTATTTGACAGAGAGAGACACAGCGAGAGAGGGAACACAAGCAGGGGGAGTGGGAGAGGGAGAAGCAGGCTTCCCGCCGAGCAGGGAGCCCGATGCGGGGCTTGATCCCAGGACCCTGGGACCATGACCTGAGCCAAAGGCAGACGCTTAACGATTGAGCAACCCAGGCGCCCGCGTTTACTTATTTTGATTTTATTTTTTTAAGGAAGCTCTACACCCAACGTGGGGCTTGAACTCACAACCCTGAGATCAAGAGTTGAACGCTCTACCAACTAAGCCAGCCAGGCGCCCCTTATTTTGATTATAATAAGAATTTGTCTTTTTTTCTCATTAAATAATACCCGTTCAAAACATCCCCCTCCCCAAAATACAGAAAACTGTAAAGAAGAAAAATCCCAGCAAACATTGCAGTGAAAGTTTCTCCAGGTGTTACGTTATATCAACTTACGCATATGTAGAGTATATAGATAGAGTTTTACAAAAATGAAGTCACTTTATCCATTAGCTTCTGGACTTGGTTTTTCTCATTCCACATTGTGCCCTGTGTGTCCTTCCACATTAGTACATCTGGATCTACCCTAACAGATTGTATCTTTTCTCCTGTCTAGACCCAAATGTCAGGAGGGTTAGGGTGTCATAACACGCCCTCTAAGCCCGTTGGTTACCAGTGATGATGTTGACAGTGGGGATAGCAATTGAGCATGTCAGCTGTTTCAGACACCAGGGAAGTCCTTCCTGGGTGTTCCCTCATGTGGCTCCCTTTGGGTGACTCTGGGAGGGAAATATGGTGGTCCCTCCGGAACTAGACAGCCTGAACCCGTATCTCAGCTGTCTTGCCTTTTGTGTGACCTTGTGCCACATATTTGATCTCTCTGGGTCACAGGGTCCCCACTTCTCGATGGGGATCATAGTAGTACTTCTTAGGGTTATGGGGTAAATGCACACAGAAAAGGCCCTAATAATATTAGCTCTCTTTATTATCCCCATTTGACAGCTGGAGAACTGAGGCAGTGGGGGGTGGAGCCAGCACATGAACGTGGGCCAGTGCCTCTAACCACTCTCCAGTCTTGCCCAGTGGTGTGCCCTGTCCATGGGCGCCTCGGGGACCAGTAGGTCCATTTTCCTCCTGGGTAGATTGAGGCCTCGAAAGGGGAGTTGGATCTATTTTGCTGGCCTCAAAATTCCTCCCAGAGGAAAAGTTTTCTAACTCTGGGCCCTGGGATTAGAGGGAGAGAGGGGAGAGCTCGACCCTAGCCTCTTAGACTGCCCATGAACGCCCCTCCCCTGCCCAGGTCGGCCCTACACCCTGAGTGTGGCCCTGCCAGGCTCCATCCTGGACAATGCCCAGTCACCAGAGCTGCGCACCTACCTGGCTGGCCAGATTGCCAGAGCCTGCACCATCTTCTGTGTGGATGAGATTGTGGTGTTCGACGAAGAAGGCCAAGATGCCAAGTGAGGGGCCATCCAATAGGGCACCAGGGCTCAGTGAGGAGGGAGGGACCGCTAGGATTGACTTTGCTTCATCCTTGTCGCTGCCTACTTGCCTGGGCGGAGAACGCTGCCTACAGTTTCCCCTGGTGAATCTGGTGGGAAGAGTTGCAAAGCAGGGGCACTGCAGGGGTCAGATTGGGTGGAGGAGCTCTCGAAGGGAGCACAGTAGGCTCTGGAAGCCCTATCTTTCTCTCTCCAGGACCGTGGAGGGAGAATTCAGGGGAGTCGGTAAGAAGGGGCAGGCATGCGTGCAGCTGGCCCGGATCCTGCAGTACCTGGAGTGTCCACAGTAAGGGGGTGAAGGGCAGACTTCCCTGAACGTGATGGGGAGGAGGAGGGTGGTCGAGGTGCAGGTCAGGCAGGGGACAGCCTCCCCTGGGAACTTCCTGAGATCCACGGTCTTTACTAGGTACCTACGAAAGGCGTTCTTCCCCAAGCATCAGGATCTCCAGTTTGCAGGTAAGGCTGCAGGGGGTGCTGACCCCATTTCTCATGGATCATCCCCCAGACCCTGAGAAATTGCTGCTCAGTTGAGAAAACAGGCCCAGGCAGGACAAGGCCTCTGCCTGGTGGCAAACAGCAGGTCTGTGGCAGCCCTGGAACTCGGACCAGGCCTCCAAGGTTCCTGCCATACCACTGTGTGCCTTTGCATCTCCCAACCCACAGGGCTTCTGAACCCCTTGGACAGCCCTCACCACATGCGTCAGGATGAGGAGTCCGAGTTCAGAGAAGGCATCGTGGTGGACCGGCCCACCCGGCCAGGCCACGGGTCCTTTGTCAACTGTGGCATGAAGAAGGTAGGGATTGGGAGAGCAGGTTGGGACAGACATTCCGGACACATCCGGCCATGGAGGGCAGGCAGGGTCCTGTGAGCAGGGAGCCCTGGACCCGGGCATCTGTGTAGATGACCCAGGCCCTACTGATGTAGATTTGGGCCAGAGAAGTGCCCCCAAACAGGGCTCAGTAGATAAAGCCAGGAGCAAATACACTGTTTCTTAAAAAGTAAATGAACAGAGGTAGTCCTCACGCTCAGACCCAATCCACCCCAGCCAAAACCCTACAAAAACAAGTTCAGAATCCCTCTGGGGCAGCTCCGGCAGGACACAGAGCCACACTGGGATTGGCGCATTCATCTGCTGCCTGCTTACTCTCAGGGCTTCTGGATTCAGAGACAGAAATACTTCAAGGTGGAGGGTCCCCTCCCCTCAAAAAGAGCAGACCAGAAATGACGGGCTAACTGCAGACCAGGATGACCCAGACCCAGACGAAAGGAGAAAACAGGAGAAACCTCAGAAGGGAAAGTGCCCTATCCTGAATTCAGAGTTGGCACAAAACACAGACATCGGTTATCACTCATTGCAGCTCCCGTTGACCTCACACCGGGCCCTGGGCTGTTGTTTGTGGAGGGTTTGCTGTTCGACAGTGGAGGGAACTGAGGCTCGCAGAGGTTAAGTGGCCTGCTCACACCGCTGTAGCTAGGAAGTGGTGTAGCCACATCTGTTCAGAACGTAGAAGACTGGGATTCCATCTTGCGAAATACTTACTCCTGCCCTGTGCCAGGCCCAGGGCGTTCGTCTTTGCCCAGCGTCTGGTGGTAGTTTTGCAAGAATGGTCTCTCTCTCTCTCTCTCTCTTTTTTTTTTTTAAGATTTATTTATTTGAGAGAGAGAGAACCTGCACATGCTTGCATGGGGAGCAGGGAGGGGCAGAGGGAGAAGGAGAGAGTCCTCAAGCGGACTCCCTGCTGGGTGTAGAGCCCGTCGTGGGGCTCGATCCCAGGACCCCGGGATCTTGCCCTGAGCCGAAATCCAGAGTCGGCTGCTTAACCGACTGAACCACCCAGTCACCCCACAGATGGTCTCTTGAGAGCAGGTCTGGCCTGGGTGCCAGAGAAAGGGGACAGAGGTTGAGCTGGACCCCTCAGGTACCTTGTGAGCCGCTCAGATCTCCCAGCATCTGGGAGAACAGTGACACCTGCTGGCCGTTTGGGGAACAGCACCCATTTCTCCTGGCTTCTCCCCAGGAGGTGAAGATTGACAAGAACTTGGAGCCTGGACTTCGCGTGACAGTACAGCTGAACCAGAAGCAGCTCCCAGGTATCTGGAAACTTCCCAGCCTGGCCCAGCCGGAGGGCTTGGAACCGCCTCGGCCACCTCCTGTCCCTCGCCCCCTCTTCACAGCCTCCCTGCTTCTCTGCAGAAAGCAAGACCTACCGGGGAAAAGTCGTGTCATCGCAGGACCCTCGCACCAAAGCCGGTCTCTACTGGGGCTACACGGTCCGGCTGGCCTCCTGCCTCAGTAAGGACAGAGCTTCCTCCGATGAAGAGCTGGCCCCTCTCTGGGAGGCCGCAGAGAGCCTTGCTTGACCCAAAAGGCAGACCAGGGTCCTTGTCCTGCCACCTTACTGTGTGTCCTTAAGCAAATACCTTTCCTTCTCTGGGACTTGGTCTCCCTGACTGCGCTGCTGGGAACACTGTAAAGGACTTCTGAGGAAGAGGATCGCAATTCATTAGTAACGTCTGCCGTGGGGTTGGGAATAGGACAAAAGGACCAGATAGGTCTAGGGTGCACTATGAATTCTCAGAGCTCCTTCCTACCCGCCTTCAGCTTTGCGTCCCCAGTCTCGCATAGGTGTGGTTTCTCCCTGCTGAGTCCCGGACTTCCCAGGAATGGTGGGTGTGTGTAGCTGGGTGTGACTCCCTTACCTGAGTCCCCTTTTCCAGCCCTTCTCCCCCCCACCCCCATATGCAGACACACATAGCCAAGTGGCTCTGGCATTGGAACGGGACCCCCAGGGAACTGGTCTCTTGCCCAGGTGCTGTGTTTGCTGAGGCCCCCTTCCAGGACGGGTATGACCTGACCATTGGGACATCAGAGAGAGGCTCGGATGTGACCTCCGCCCAGCTGCCCAGCTTCAGGTGGGTACAGCCTGGGGCAGGGGCAGGGGCTGGGGAAGGGGAAGTGGAGCCGGAAACCTGTTTGGTGGAGGCAGAGCTATACAGACTGGGCCCCTAACTGTGTCCCGGGAGTGGGGGGCTGAGAGCTCTGGGAAGCTGCATTCAGTGTGGCCTTAGTGAGCAGGGACTGAACCTCTCCTGTGGGTGCCAGGCATGCTCTCGTGGTGTTTGGGGGCCTTCAGGGGCTGGAAGCTGGAGTGGATGCTGACCCCAACCTAGAGGTGGCCGAACCCAGTGTCCTCTTCGATCTGTACGTCAATACCTGCCCTAGCCAGGGCAGCCGCACCATCCGCACCGAGGTGAGCCTGCCTGCCTCCCGCCTGCAGCCCCCAGGCTGTTCTCAAGGTTCTACTGCCAGCCAGGGGTCTGTCCAAGTGGGGTGCAGCTCTGCCCAAGGCTGTCTCAAGCCAGCCTTCACTGGAGATGGTTTCCTAACGGCCTCGGCCTCTCACCACCATGAATTCCAGCAGGGACAGAGTAGGAGTGAGCTGGGAGTCGAGAATCCTGGGTGCTGGTGCCCATCCAGCTGTTCCCAGGCTGGGTAACTCAGGAGACCCTGGCCATCCCAGCTCTGGGCCTCAGTTTCCCCAGCCGTACGCTCAGTGATCCACTTCCTCCACGTGACCGTGGTGGGCGTGGCAGCCCTCCCCACTGGGCTTCAGTGGCACCTCAGTCCTGTGGGGGGCAGTATGCAGCCAGCTCTGGGAGCCTCAGTCCTGTGCACCCATGGGACCGGTGGACCCACTTCTGAGGTCCGCACACTCGAGGCACTTGGCGTCCAGTAGTCTCAAAGGGTGGTGACTACACAGGTGGGCAGCTCCAGTCTGTCCCTGAGGGCCCTCCAGGGGCCACACCCTCCCAGCAGGAAGCCCTGCACCCACCCTGTCCTGGGAGCTGAGAACACCCCTTAAGGAGCAGAGAGGCAAGGGCATGCAGCCAGCCTGTGGCAGATCGGTAGGATGGGGCTGAGCCTGTTCTTAACATCCTGGGGGCCCTGCGGAGGGCAGCAAGCCCCGGGGCCGGAGGTGGGGGGTGGGTCCGGGCGGTCGAGCCCTGTGAGGCTGGGAGCTGGGCACCCGCCAGCCTCCCAGGCCCCAGCCCACGGCCGCACTTTCCCTCCAGGAGGCCATCCTCATCTCCCTGGCCGCCCTGCAGCCTGGCCTCACCCAGGCGGGTGCCCGGCCCAGCTGAAGGTTCCGGCAGGCCGAAGACTGCGAAGCAGCGGCAGGGAAGCCAGAGGCTCCTGAGGGGCCCCTGGGACAGACACAGCCAGGACTTCTGTCTCCAAAGATCACCACCTTTAATGCGACCCAGCCCCCACAGTCCGGCAGGGTACGGCCTTCACGTGGAGCCTGCAGTGATGGCCTTGAGGCTGCCTGCCCGCGCCAGAATATTTGGCACAAAGAGCAGCCCCGAGGCCCGCTCGATGCTCTCGATGGGCACCAGGAAGCGCTCCAGCGGGACCACCTCGTCCACAGGAGCGTTGGGCATCACATAGGAGCGGAGTTCGATTTGCCCGCCTGCTGCCTCCAGGATCAGCACCTTGAAGAAGTGGGTGGGCACCGCCACGTGGTTCTTGCCGATGACCTGGTACTTCACATAGGACTTGCCGTCAGCCTCCGTCCTGCGGGCAGACCCGGGCGCACGAGGCCTTTCAGAGCTCCCGAGGGTCTGCTCGGACCCGAGGCTGCTCCTCCGAGAAGCCTTCCCCGGCCTGACTTCCACCTTGTGTCAGCCTGTAGGACCGCCCCCTCAGCGGGAGGCTTCTGTGCCCTTCTTGGCTCCCCCAGGAGGCTGGGGGCTCCCTGCAGGGTAGACGCTCCCTTACCCTGTTTCCCTCAGGCCCAGCACTGGGTCAGGCAGGGTGGGTGGTGGCAATAAATGCGGCTGAGAGAATCCGGCCTTGTGGGCATTCACCTTCATTCGTGCAGACCCGAGACTACCGCCTACCTCCCCCGTGGAGGGTGAGCACCACGTGGGCGAGGGCCTGGGGCCCAGAACACGGGATGGAGGACTTCGGTCTTCCCCTCGGCGGGGCCTACTCCATTCCAGCAGGCCATAGGAGGCACCTGCTAGTCATCCATGCCTCCTCGGCCAGCCCATGCTGAGCGCTTACTACAGTGGACCTCCACCACCCGCCTTTCACCCTGAAGCAACCGCGAGGTAGGAAATGGCTATTATCCCCACTTTACAGGAGAGGATATTGAGGTCATTTGCCCATGGCACCCAGAGACCAGGTGATAGGGCCTGGGTTCCCTCTGGGGCCTGTGGACTCCAGAGCCAGTGGCTTCCCCACAACCCTTCACCTCCCCAATCTGTCTTCAGTGGGCCGGAAAATTCACTGAGCATGCCCAGGGGAGCTCAGTCCCTTCTACCTGGGAGGCAGGGCTGCAGAGGGACAAGAGTGAAGGCTCAGGATCGGGGAGATGGAGGTCAAACCCTGGCTCCAGAGGGTGAGGAGGGTTGCTCCAAGCAGAGGAAACTGAAAGCAAGAGCCTGGTGCAAGGCTTTCTATCTGAACAGAAAGGGAGTCGGGCACATGGCAAGAGGTGAGGAGAGAGA
>NC_138382.1:74226031-74233988 GCF_054177405.1 Leptonychotes weddellii | reverse complement strand
AAAAAAAAAAAAAAAAAGAGGTGAGGAGAGAGAACAGAGGCAGGTTTGGGGCCTGATGCCAGGGCAGAAGAGACAGTCTTTGTGGGTACCCCCACAGGCCTCTAGCTATAGAAATGCAGTTAGGGGGTCTGAAGCAGAGAACGGACAGTCTTGTCAAGAAACTAGACGATGTGACTTGGCACTGCGTGCGCACCCAGAGACTGAAGTGGGCCTGGATGGTGAGTGGCAGGAGGGGGCCTCTAGTGAATGGGAGGCCCTGGCATCGCCAGCTGTTCCCCCACCCCCACCCCAGTTCTAGCCTTACCTGGGCAGGAAGAGCGGCCCCGTGCATACATAGACATTTTGGTAGGTGCGAGTCAGGCTGCGGCTGTACTTCTCCAGGTTGTTCCAGGCGTTCTGGTTGAGATGGGGCACCTGGTTGGAGAGGTGGGGCTCAGACAGACCGTCAGATGGGCAGGAACTGGCACCAAGCCAGGATAGTCCGATGGGGAGTGGGCTGGGCAAGCATGCTGAGGTAACGGGTTCAAGGAAGGAGAGTCGCCGTTAGGCCACCTGGCCGTGAGGGTGGAGCCAGACAGAGCTCGGGGGGTGCTAGCCCGCCCCCATCCAGAATGGGAGGACTGACATCCCAGGTTTCAAAACCGCTTCTCAGCTCCAAAGAGATGCACTAAGGAAAGGAGCACTTCTCCCTCTTCAGAGAGAGAAACAAGCCCCCCTCCCCCCCCCCTCCCCCAGGCCTCATGGGAAGGCCAACTCTCCAGCCCTACCCTCTCCTTCCTGAACCGCGTGCAGAGCCCAGCTGGAAGTCATGTGTCTGCTCTTGACTCCCCACTCTTGAGCTCTCCAGTGTCTAGTCAAATGGGCAGGGAACTGAGACGCTGGAAGAGCAGAAGTCAGATGGGAGGTTCAGACCCCCTGGGCTTCACCCAGAGCCCCAGGTCGTCTCCAGGCCCTGCTTGAACAGGGCTTGAAATAGAGCACACAGTGAGTTACTTTCCTCTGACTCCTGGGAGGCAGGCAGGGTAGGGACAATGGCTGAAAGCTCAGGCTCCTCTAGACAGACTGCCTGGGTCACCTGCTGTGTGACAATGGGCCAGTCACTTTGCCTCTCTGTGCCTCAGTTCCCTCATTACAGCTAATATGCGCTGAAGGCATGCCATGGGCCAGGAAGAGTGCTCAGTACCCTCGTGTGCCCTGTCTTCGCTGCGAGGAAACCGAAGCTCAGGGAGGTGCCCAGAGGCCCACAGTTAAGGTCGGACTGCAGAGCGGGTGCTGGGTGGCTCCGTGCTCGGTGCCTCCCGCCAGGGGCGCGCGGGGTGAGCAGCCAGGCGCCTGACCCGCAGCGCGGGCGCTACCTGGGGCGCGACGTTACTCAGGTAGAAGGTGTCCTCCACGGCCTTCTGGCTCCAGCGGTGGTTGGCGGCGGCGGCGAGGTGGCCGCGGTCGAAGCCACTGCCGCGGTAGTCGGCGTTGGTGGCGCGGTGGTACGCGTGCACGGAGTCGTCCTCGCGGAAGTCGCACGAGCGGCGGTCGCCGTCGCCGCGGAGCCGCTCGGGCCGCAGCTGCTCGACCACCCAGAGGGCGCCGCGGGTGCGCGGGTCGTAGCACAGCACGTACGACTCGCGGCTCTTGAGCTGCGCCAGCCCCGGCAGCCCGTACTTGGCCAGCTCGCCGGCGCCCGCCGGGGCCCCAGGCTTCGCGGGCACGGCGGGCAGTTCGGCCGCCGCGGCCACGGGCAACACGGGCAGCCGGCCCAGCAGCCCCGGCGCCACCCGCGCGTCCTCCCGCCGCCGCCGCCGCCAGCTTTCGGCCGCCGCGCCCAGGCCCGCGCCCAGCGCCAGGGTCAGGCTGGCCCGCAGCGCCTGCATGGCGGGGAGCGCGGCCCGAGAGCAGGTGGAGGGCGGCCCGTGGCGCCCCGGGAACACCGCGACCTCCGGCTGCCGACCCGCGAGGCTCTTAAAGGGGCCGCGCCGGTCTGCGGGGCCCACCGCGGGGGAGGAGGCCGGGTAGGGGCGCGAGACGGTGGGATGCCCGTCGCTTCCACTCACGGACGCTTCGAAGAACTGGGGAACCCCAACAGAATGGGTCAGGACCGGCGCCGAGGGGACGTCCCGGCGCCCTTTCTTTGCCCTTTTAAGACGTGCACCCGGGAGGGGGCGGGACGTGTCCATGGTTCGTGATTGGATGCCGCCGCCCGGCTCCGCCCCGCCCCCTCATTGGACTGCACAGGGACGCTCCGCGCCGCGGGTAGGAGCTCCTACTTATTTATGACTTACGAGCGCCGAGAAGTGTCAGGCACTGGTCTAACGCGCTTTCACTACTTGACTTAATCTTCAAAAGAGCCCCGAGAGGAAGTTCCTAGTTGGCTGGACAAAGAAACAAGGACAAGATCCCAGGTCTGCCTGACACCAAAATCTACCCTTCTAACCATTACACCTAAGTCGAAAGTTGTAGGACGTTGGTAAATATTTTAACACCGGGCAAGAGGACAGGGATGCAGGCGGCTGATGCTAACGGCTGGATGGGACAGAAACTGGCACGATTCTAGAAGGCAGTTTGGCAGTATGTATAAATGCCTTAAAAAGGTTCATACCTTTCAACCTACTTAGAAGACTGAGCTGGGGAAACGAATCGGGAATGCAAGGATTTTAAACACGAAAGCTTGCCCCCACGGTATTACGTATAACGGAGGCCGAAATAAGCAAACTATTCCAAGATAGGGGCTGGATTCAGACATTTTTAGCATATGAGAATACTATATAGCCCGTAAATATATTTTTAACATCATACAGCAACTTGCTTACCACCTAACCTGAGGGGGGAGACAGTACACAAAAGTGTATCAAGAAAATGACAACGATGTAGCAAAGACTAACATATTCTCAGTGATTTTCTCTAGACTGTGAGTAGTACGGATTTTATTTGAAGTTTTGTCAATCTCAAAAATAACTTGCTGTGTAATCAAGTGGCATAGTACCTCCTTCCCTAGCCCACGGGCCCTTGCCCTCCAGCTGCAAATCGCAGTGGTTGAATGAGAAGACTTGAATAGACTCTTCCAACAAGAATTTCCCAGCCTTTTTCTTTGCCCACTGAGTCTCCTGACTCCATCCCTGCTCAGGCTTTTCCTTCTCCGAGATCTCAAAGGTTTCAGCCCATCACAGCACCAAGGCCCATTGCAAAGAACACATGATTTATTAAAGACAACTTGTCATCAATCAACAGCACTGATTCAAGGAATAAAACTGATGAAAAGAACAAAAGCAGACTCACATTCTGACCCCGGAGTGAGACCTGCTGAGTTCATATAGCCCAATCTGTAAGTGTCCAAAGTCCTGGGGGCAGCTTCCCAATAGGGAAGCCTCAGGCACTCTGGCTCTCAGGGCACCTCTCTGGAGAGTCTGGGAAGGGGGAATCACCAAGGGCCTGCCCTTTCCCCAGGCAGTATCCCACTGGGGAGCGCAGCCTAATCTGCACAGGGTCCCTGTGCTCGACCCTCATCCCAAAGTCAAGGAGAGAGCACTGGATCTAAGCCTGCCACTGAGGCGAATCAGACGCAGTGATTCAAGTAGTACGGCCCCAGGAGGGAAGGCAGGGGGGACAGGCAAGAGGGAATGCATCAGGTGTCCTGGGCAGAGTCTGCTGGGGCCCAGGCTGGGGCCCAAGCCTCAGGCTGTGAAGGGGTCAAAGTTGGGAATGAACCACCAGCTGACAAGTTCTGGGAAGAGGCCGAGCCAGGCTGCTGGAAGTGTGTCTCTGCGCCATGCTGGGGTCTTGTGGTCCAGAGACGATACCAGCCCTCTCAACAGCAGCCCTCCCCCATCCCTTACCCTCAATTCCAGTACAGAGCTCACAGCCCTCCCAGCCAGGAACTGCTGGAAAATCAGGAAGGTCCCAGAGGCAGGGGGAGAGGATGCAGACTCTGACCTTGCAAAGACAGGAAGACTGTCTCCAACTGCTTTTTACCCTCCTGGCCCCACCCTTCACCTCCAAGTCAAGCATTAGCCAGTCTGCAATAAATAACCAGGGGTCTGAATAAATAGTAGAAAATCTCCCAAAGACTGTGTGTTGGGAGAAGAGGAGGCAAAAAGGCAATGTGCATAACATCCCAGCAGCAGCCAAGGTACAGCTGGGATAGGAGCCATTGGCGGGCAGCTCTTCCCGGCCCACAGCCAGGCCTGGGCGGGCAGCACAAAGTCCTGGATGCCTGACTCGGGAAGGCGGTGGGGACAAGAGGGCCACCGCTGGCCAGTCTGAGGAGAGGCTGAGGACCCCCTGCTACATTGCCCAGCCTTCCAGACCCAAACCACCTGCCTCCTCACAAGAGGAGGAAGGGCTTGGTCAAAATAAGCCCACTCCTTGCACAGCCCAGTGGCAAGAGAAGCCAGTTGCTTCCGCCCAGAGTGCCCCTGCCCCAAATCCTGGGAAGAGCCCAAGCAGGTGACCAGGGAAGGGCCAGCAGCTCCTTCACCCTGCTTGGGGGAGACACGCCTTTTCTGGCACCGACAGGATCCAGGGCTGTTAAGCTCAGCTACCCCTGGCCCAGGGAGGCTCCCGCTGGCCCCACCTGCCCTTTATGGGCCTCACCACCCTGGGCCGGAACCTGGAAGCCACGGGAAGGACTACTCTTCTGAAGCACTTGGATCCCAACCCCTGGCACAGTACCACTTTCCTGTCCTTTTCCTTTGGGAAACAAGGGCCTTTAGGGGGAATCTCTGGAAGACTCAGCTCTCCCTCGTCTCCTTCTTCCAACCCTGGGCAGAAAGGAGGGTAAGGAGCCCAAAGCCTTGTAGGCCATCATTTCTCAGCAGCTTTTGTTCCCAAGATTTCTGTCGGGAGCAGATTCAGGGCCCTCTAGGGAGGCACTACGGCCTCTCTCCCAGTCTGTGGGACCCGGGGACCTAGGGCTGGGGATGGGAACAGGCCTCAAAAGTTGACCCCCAGGGACTTCGCCGGACTCCTCATTCTGTCTCTGGGGTTCATGGAATGGAGGGGAGCAGGAGGGGGAAGAGGCTGGGGATAAGGCACCCCAAGAGAGAAGGGCAGAGGGAAATGGAGAGAGGGGCAGACAGAACGAGACAGTCACACACACTCTGAGGGGAAGGGGACAGAGAAGAAAGACCTCAAAGGAGCAAAGATGCCCCCACCCCCCTCACACACACACTGCCCGACACCCACAGAGGAGCAGCAGATACCTGGGGGATGAGGACACACAGACACACCCACCCATGACTACAGACAGAAACACACTCAGTGGGAGAGGGACAGAGGGTGTGACCTGGGCCTGGCAGCTTCTTAGCTCCTTCACAGTGTCACCTTCCCCATGGAGAAGCCTAAGCACCAAGCCCCAGAAGAAGTGGTACTGGCTCATTTGCCAAGCACCTCCTGCAACCCGAGCCCAGAAGACCCGAGCAGGAGAGGGGGAAGGGAGCAGCAGAGGCAGGGAAGGACCCTTGCTGGCCCCCAGTGCCCCCAGTGTGCCCCAGCCCCAAGAAACTACCTCATGAGCTCCAGCCTTGCTCGGCAGCCTGGGCAAAAGGCCTCCGGGTCGAAGAGCGGGGAGGGAGCCAGGGCTGGGTGGTTAGAAAGGAGCATGGCACAGTGTGCCCCCAGCGGGAGCGGCCTAGGATGAGGGAGCCAGATGAGGTGGCCTGGAGTGGGCCAGTCCTGCAGCTTCCCCTCGGGCTGGCTGGGATCCCAGAGGCTCTTGTGTGTCCCAGAAGCCAGGGCACAGGGGTCAGTGTCTTCTCTCCCAAACTGGGCCTCTTGCCAGCAGGCTACTTTGAGTCTTGGAGTTCCTTGGCTTTCTGTAGGATCTGGCAGACATCTGTGATGGGGTAATCCTAGATATGGGAAAAGTCAACAATATGCCTTTGAAGTCAGCTCACCCTTCGCCACCTCTGCCACACCCACGCCCTTCCCACTGGGCCCTGTCACCATGCTGGGCCCTGGGCCTCAGGGACAGGGACCACAGGCAACCAGATGCCCCATTCTGCCCAAACCACTGCAGCCCTAACTGACCCAACCCAACCAGCACCAAAAAGTATCACAGCCCCTTCCTCAGGACCAGGACCACCCTCCCCCCATCTCTCCTGCCCTCAAACCCAAGTGCCGTTCATAACGAGCCTGAGAGTGGGCCAGACGTTGCTTATGCACTAGGTTCACTGGGTCACTTCATCAGTCTGAGGAGAAAGAGACTGTGACTAGGCCTCTTTTACAGACCTGGTCAATCCGATTACTGAAAACCAACCCCAGGCCAGGCACTGAAGAAAGCGAGGCCTAGAAAGGTTGTCACTTGGCTTGGGTCACGCGATTAGCACAGTGGCATCCAGAGCCGCTTTTGCGCCCACTTCTCAACCATTATGCCCCCCTATCCTCCCCCAAGTCCGAGCCCTTGCACCACCAAGCACTACGACGGACGAGGCGCCGCTATGTCCCAGCTACGATGAACTCCTGTAGAGCGTCTGGTCCAGAGATACTGAGTCGTTCACTCAAGGTGACACCACACTCAAGTGGCAGAAGTGGGATTCAAACCCAGACCCAAACCAGATCCGCGTCAGGCGTCTGCACGCTTATGTCTCAGGGTCCCTGACCCCAGCTTGTAACAGCAGCTGGCGTGGGTGGCTGCCTGGTAAGTATGTACCTCATGGCTAAAGACGGGGCTCGCCGCTCCAAACCCCATTACCTGTAGGAGCCGCATGTTTATGGTAAAGTCCCCTTCCAGCAACTGCTCCCGGATCAGTCTGAGGAAAACAAGCAGCGAAGGTGCTGGAACCCCGGGGCTGCAGACTGCAGGCCCAGCGGGCCCCTTCCCGCTCCCTCCTCCCCACCTGCAGTGGCTCACTCCTCATGAGGGCAGCCCCTGCCCACCCCTCTGCTGGCGGTCACACTCACATGAGCATGGCACAGCAGACCAGGAGGAGGAAGTCGAAACGGTTGTCGTCGGCGAAGAGGGAATCCCAGATACGGATGACGTCGGGCAGCAAGAACTCCTGGGACAGCAGCAGTGTCAGCCAGCGGAAGGCGAAGAACTGGGGCTTGATGTTCTGCTCTTGCTGGGGAGACAGAGGCGTGGCGTGGGGTGGGGCGCTCGGTTGCCATGCAGGGCGACGCGGCCTATCACACCGGCCGCATGTGTCCGTGCCAGGCACGCTGAGTGGGCAAGGGCACTGGGGCCGGCCAAGGGGCAGCCGCCAGCCTGTGCCGTCAGCTCTTCCAATTTTGCAAGAGAAGCCAGAAATCCAAGCTTTTATGTAAGCTCTCTAGATTTACAAACGATGGCTCTAATTCTTTTAAAATAGGGTACGGATTATAATCTTGGATTTAGAGGCAGATAGACCCATTATCGGGCACTTACTAATAAGCCTGGCCTTGTGCTTAGCATGTGAAATAGATCATTTATTTCCTCCACACCGCAGACTTACAGGGCCGTCACTCCCCAGAGAGATGAGCCCTCTGGTCAGCCCCAGTGAATGTTAACTGAAAAACTGTGACAAAACAGCAAAAACATAATTCTGTATCTGTTTAAAAAGACCTGTTTATATGTATTTTTTTATTCAAACGATTTCTGTTTATACATAGAGTTTCTCTTCACAAAACTGGTTTCTGAAATAAACAGGAATGCCACTCCATTAACTTTTAAGATCATTTTTCATTTTTATATATATATATATATATTTTTTTTTAAAGATTTTATTTATTTGACAGAGAGAGAGACAGCGAGAGAGGGAACACAAGCAGGGGGAGTGGGAGAGGGAGAAGCAGGCTTCCCGCCGAGCAGGGAGCCCGATGCGGGGCTCGATCCCAGGACCCTGGGATCATGACCTGAGCCGAAGGCAGACGCTTAACGACTGAGCCACCCAGGCGCCCCAATCGTTTTTCATTTTTTTTTTTTTAAAGATTTTATTTATTTATTTGAGAGAGAGCATGAGAAGGGGGAGGGTCAGAGGGAGAAGCAGGC
>NC_138382.1:74151853-74225531 GCF_054177405.1 Leptonychotes weddellii | reverse complement strand
TCCTCGCCGAGCAGGGAGCCCGATGCGGGACTCGATCCCGGGACTCTGGGATCATGACCTGAGCCGAAGGCAGTCGCTTAACCAACTGAGCCACCCAGGCGCCCTCATTTTTCATTTTTAAAAATGACGCTCGTACTTTTTTCTCAGAGGACTGCTACCAGGCTCAAGTCATTCAGCGTATGGTGAACACCCCGCGCCGTGCCTGGCACATGACGGGCACCCTACCAACTTCCTCTTCACGCCCAGCCGGCTAAGCTCCCACGTCAATGGCTGCCTCAGTCTCCCAGCCACACCACAGAGCTTGGGCCAGCACTCCCCAGCGGGAGCGGCCACCTTCCACCCCCAGACTCATGCCAGACCTTGCCCTGGGCCTGGGGTGCTCAGGAGGCCCCCTGCCTGTGCCCCTTCCTGTCTGTCTGCCTTGGCCCAGGGGTCCTGGTGCTCCTCACCAGTTTCAGGTAGAGTTCCATGTCCTTGTCCTTCAAGGTAGAGTACACCTTTTCCATCTTGTAAGTGATACCACATTGTGAGTCATCCAGGCTCTTGATGAAGTTGTCCCGGATCTCAGCCATGAGGTTGGTGAAGCAGAAAAAGGTGTCTGCCTCGGCGTGCTCTGGGCGACAGGGGTAGGGGGAAGGCAGCTGCAAGGGAACTGATGCTCGTCCGAGTCCCACCCCATCTCTCACGAACGTGGTAGCTTCCCTCTTTACCTCTGAGCCTCTCTAGGCCACCCACCCTTCTGGTCAGGCTCAGGCCCTCCTCTCTCCTTGACCATGCTCCACCCCCAAACTAAGGACATCATGTCGTCTCATGTCTTCTGGCAACACTGTACTTTCGCTTAGCAACTATCACATGCTCTTCTGATGACATCTTTCCAATCATTATTTAATTCCTTGTCAATCATTCAGCTTCCTATATGTACATCTCATCTCCTCTACCACAATTTCAGTTACAAATACTGAGATCAGTAAGCTTCCCACATTCTAGAAAGCCTGAGCTGCAAAGGATCTCAGAGACCATCCAGGTCAACTCCTCACATCTGATGGAGGGGAGATGGAGGCCCAGAGAGGGGAAGTGAGTTGCACAGCCTGATAAGGCCCATTATCCTGGCTTTCCTTGGTCCATTTTTCTAGGGAGCCACATGAGGGATGTGGGCAGCCAAGAGCCCTTTTACCTTTCCACTCGCTGTTGGGGTCGGTGGCGAAGGTGTAATAGAGGGGCCCCACGATCTCATTCATGCCCTGCACGTAAGCGATGCCAGGGTTGAGCTTGGCGTAGATGAACAGGATGCGCTCCACCACCTCCCAATGGGCCTCGCAGCCGTTGGGCAGCACCTCATACTCATTCAGGGATGATGGCGCAGAGTTCTTGTGTGGGGAGCTCATCTGCGGGAGGAGAGGAGCCGGTAAGGTGGGTGGCATGACAGATAATGTGTTCTCACCAGAAATGTTTTGCCATTCAGCCTAGACTCAACTTCCAGCTTATGGGGAATACATAGCAAAGCGGAACGTGTCCAATACCATGAGGAGAAATGAGCAGACAAATCCACAGTGTGGGATATTCCACAAGACAGTTGGACTAAAGTCTAATTTATGGTGATAAAAGCTACAACAATGCTTACCTCTGAGGTGAGGGCGTACTGACTGGGAAGGGACATTAAGGAACATTCTGGATGATGGAAACGTTCAGTGTCTTGATTGGGTTGGCAGTTACAAGGTATATACGTAAGAAAAAGTTCATCCAGTTGTATACTTAAGATCTGTGCATTTTACTGCATGTAAGTTATACTTTATTTATTTTATTTTTTTTAAATTTTATTTCTTTATTTGAGAGAGAACGAAAGTAACCAGAGGGAGAGGGATCACAGAGGCAGAGGGAGAAGCAGACTCGCCGCTGAACAGAGAGCCCGATGCAGGGCTCGATCCCAGGACACTGAGATCATGACCTGAGCCGAAGGCAGACGCTTAACCGACTGAGCCCCCCAGGGGCCCCATACTTTACTTTTTTAAAAAACCTTTAAATAGGGGTGCCTGTGGGGCTCAGTTGGTTAACCATACAACTCTGGATTTCGGCTCAGGTCATGATCTCGGGGTCCTGGAGTCAAGCCCCGCATCGGCTGTGGGTCAGACTCCTGCTCAGCGGGGAGTCTGCTTGTCTCCTTCTCCTTCTGCCCCTCCCCGACTCGCTCACATGACGTGCTTGTGCTCTCTCTGAAATAAATAAATCAAAAACAAAAAAACCAAGAACAAACCTTTAAATATGTCAAAAACAGACAACTGGCCCAGACTCTTCAAAAAGTCAAATACTATGGTTGGGGGGAGAGTAGAGGCTGCCTCCAGATCAGAAGACTACAGAACATAACGTCCCAATGCAACACATACACCTTGACTGGGTCCTGGCTGGGAAGTCAAACAACAAAAATATTCTCAGCACCACGGAGGACATCTGATCATGGACTGGATATTGGGCGTTAGTATGGAATTATTGTTAATCTTCGTAGATGTGATGGTGGTGAGGAGGATGTCCTCATTCCCAGGAGACGCCTGCTGAAATACCTGGGGGTGAGGCTCAGGGCATGTGCAACTTACTCTATCTATAGAGAATATACCCACAAATCTGGCAAAAAGTTAACAACTGTTGAATTTAGGTGGAAAGTATATAGTTGGGCATTGTACTCTTCTTTCAACTTTTCTGAAAGTTTCAGATTCTCTTTTTTTTTTTAAGTTTTATTTATTTACGTCATCTCTACACCCAGTGAGGGGCTCGAATTCACAACCCTGAGATCAAGAGTCACATGCTCTACCAACTAAGCCAGCCAGGCGCCCCTCAGATTTTTCATTAAGAAAAAGTTGAGGGGGGAAGCCTGGGTGGCTCAGTCGGTTAAGCATCCAATTCTTGGTTTCAGCTCAGGTCATGATCTCAGGGTTGTGGGATCCAGCCCCGCATCAGGCTTCGTGCTAAGCAGGGAGTCTGCTTGAGATTCTCTTCCTCTTCCTCTGTATCTCCCCTGAACGCATGCACATACTCTCTGTCTCTCACTCTCTGTCTCTCTAAAATAAATCTTAAAAAAAAAAAAAAAAAGTTGGGAGATAAATATAAGAGGATCCCTGCTACAGCGGAGATCTTCATGCACCAGAGCCAAGGTCTCCAACAGGAGTGCCGGCAGAAGCCTCAGGGGCTCTGCAAAGAGTCAGGTGCCTGGGGTTCCCAGTGCGAGAGAGCTACAGGCCAACGGAGACAGGGACAGCGTATGCTGCCATCCGGGAACACAGGGTCCTGAAGACAAAGTCCGTCTCCGATCATATACACGTGTGTACACGTGCACTCACACACACATCACCAACATTTACTGAGAGCTTTCTAAGTGCAGGATGGTGCCCTACAAGAATTCCGCCATTAAATCCTCTGTACAATCTACAATATCTGCTCAACATTATTTTCAGGATGAGGAAACTGAGGCTCAGAAATGTTAGGTCACTCGGGGCGCCTGGGTGGCTCAGTCGGTGAAGCATCTGACTTTGGCTCAGGTCATGATCTCAGGGTTCTGAGAGTCTGCTGTTCCCTCTCCCTTTGCCCCTCCCCCTGCTCTGTGCTCTCTTTCTCGCTCACTCTCCCTCTCTCAAATAAATAAGAAAATCTTAAAAAAAAAAAGAATGTTAGGTCACTCATCAAGGCTCACATCACATGGTGGCACTAGGACTCGAACTCAGACTGGCTGACTTCAGAGCCTGAGGCCAAGACCTCAGAGAAGTGCTTTCCAGCCTTCCAAAAATCTGCAGAGTCACGACCTCATTTCATCCTCTTGGCAATTCAAAAGCCAGGAGAATAGAAATGATTATGCCCAGTTTATAGAAGAGGAGACAGAGGCCCAGAAAGGTGAGCTGGTATTACTGCCCCAAAGTCAGATGGGTGTTCAACTTGAACTGTCCAACCACAGGCCCCGAGGTCCAGGAATGAAGCCTCTGGTCAGGTTCTCTGCCACCAGGACCAGATCGAAACCAAGTGGCTAAGAGCTTGGCTCTCAGACCCCAATTACTATAGTGAAATGAATGAAGTCAGGTCCCCACCTTGCCCTGTAGCCAGGATATCAGCAGTAAAAGAGCTGCCCACAAAACCAAGCGTTCTGCGCCCTCCGGCCCACGCAACTCTGTCCTAGGCACAGGGCACCCTGGGATCAGCTGTAACTGCCTGTCACCCCTGTAGCAGAAAATGGCTGCTCTTCTAGAGACACAGAGACCTGATCACCATTCTACTTGGGGGGACAAAAGCTTCTGCAATATTATCTGTCACTAGCTTGTTGGAGATTACAGAGAAGGGTTTTTCCACTGTTGGAGGACAATGGAAAGTTTTGAGGAACAAGTTGGGAGTTCCACATACCAAAGCATAGGTGTAAATTAAGGAATAAGGTAATATGCTTCATCTGGCTAGAGGCAGCTTCTCAGAGTTACGGAATCTGCTAGAAGAATGGGATTCAAATGCTCAGCATGACTTGGCCAGCACAGGTCCCATCAGTTCTAGCTCCTGGGGCACCTGCCTGGCTCAGTCAGCAGGGCATGTGATTCTTGATCTCAGGGTTGTAAATTTGAGTACCGCACTGGGTGTAGAGATTCCTTAAAAAAATACAATCTTAAAAAAAAAAAATTCTAGGGCGCCTGGGTGGCTCAGTTGGTTAATCAACTGCCTTTGGCTCAGGTCATGATCCTGGAGTCCCAGGATCAAGTCCCGCATCGGGCTCCCTGCTCAGCAGGGAGTCTGCTTCTCCCTCTCCCGCTCCCCTCTCTTGTGCTCTGTCTCTAAAATAAATAAATAAAATCTTTAAAAAAAAAAAAAAAAAAATTCTAGCTCCTAAGTCCCTCAGCTCTACCCCCACCCCCCATTCTACCCTGGCCTTCACCTGCCTTTGCCTGGACAAGGCAGCTGCCTCCCAACCTCCATTCTACTCCCCGATCAACAGCCCCATAGGGACCACAGCAATTCTTTACGAAGGCAGACTCGAATCATGTTACTGGCCTGCCTAGAATGCTGCAAGGCTCCCAGCCCTCAGGACAAAGGCCCTGGGCAGCCTCACCACCACTGATCTTGCCAGCATCCTCCAAGAGCCCCGCCCCTAGCCAGGCTGGACCCCACTATTCCCTGAGCGCACCACGCTCTCTCCTGCCTGAAGCCTCCGCTATACCCTCCTCTCCGCCCGGAATGAGCTTTCCTCCTAGTTCTTGGACGCTCGGCTTAAACGTCACCTCCTCAGGGAAGTCTTCCTGGACACCCAGGCCCAATCAGCTCCCCACCACCATCACTGCTCCCACCACACTTTCCCATCAATGTGTAATTACTTTTTCAAGAGCCATCTCCTCTGCTGCTCCTTCACCACACAGCAGGGCCCTCCCCCAGCACCCCTTACACCCAGCTTTTGACACCTGACTTGCAGAAAGAGTCCCAGAGGCGGAACTGGCAGAACCATGTTACCCAAAGTTGCTGTGGGTAACTGCCAGGGCAGATGGTCCCAGGCCTGACGGCCAGTGGCCAGGGCTCCACGGGAAGCATGGAGGAAAAGGCTGTCGCGGGGAGTCCCTGGGGCCCCCAGGTTGGCTCTCACATTTGTGACCCCACTCCGGTTCCGGGCCACTGTCTGGGATTTCAGTGTTGTCTGTTCCACCCGCTTCCGAAGGGTCTCAAACTCATTCTGGGGGTCCAGGATAAGGAGGCAGGGGTACTCGGTGGCTCTCTGGAAGAAAGATATGTCTGGGCACAACCTCCTGTCAAGAGGGAAGAGGGGAGAGTTCTGTTACTCAGGGTGGAGGTTTGGGAAATTCCATCAGCACCCTACTGCAGAGTGTGCTCCAGTATCCCAAAAGGCATTTTTTCTGTGTTTTTTAAAAAAATAACATTTTATTTTTAGAAGTTTAGTTTTTAAAGAGCAATACACTGGGGCGCCTGGGTGGCTCAGTCATTAAGCGTCTGCCTTTGGCTCAGGTCATGATCCCAGGGTCCTGGGATCGAGCCCCGCGTCGGGCTCCCTGCTCAGCGGGGAGCCTGCTTCTCCCCCTCCCACTCTCCCTGCTTGTGTTCCCTCTCTCGCTGTGTCTCTGTCAAATAAACAAAATCTTTAAAAAAAAAAAAGAGCAATACGCTTATTATATATGTATACGCACACATACACACACACATGCAAAAATATACCCATATTCTTATGTGTTATCCGCAAATAGATATACACATAAATTTTTTAAGTGTCCTTATGATCTTATAATCCAACTCTTCTCTTAAACCACAAACATCTCTCCACGTCAAAAATATTTATCTAGGGATGCCTCGGTGACTCGGTCAGTTAAGTGTTTGCCTTCAGTTCAGGTCGTGATCCCAGGGTCCTGGGATCTAGTCCCACATCAGGCTCCTTGCTAATCGGGGAGCCTGCATCTTCCTCTGCCTGCCACTCCCCCTGCTTGTGCGTGCATGCACCCATGCGCTCTCTAACAAATAAATAAAATCTTTTTTTTTTAAGATTTTATTTATTTATTTGACAGAGAGAGATATAGCGGGAGAGGGAACACAAGCAGGGGGAGTGGGAGAGGGAGAAGCAGGCTTCCCGCCGAGCAGGGAGCCCGATGCGGGGCTCGATCCCAGGACCCTGGGATCATGACCTGAGCCGAAGGCAGTCGCTTAACGACTGAGCCACCCAGGCACCAAATAAATAAAATCTTTAAAAAATTACCTAATATGCACAGGTGTTCAATGTAGTATGGTTTGAAATGGCCACACTGCATATTGTACAACAGGACAGCACATACAGCTGACACAGGAAGATGTCCAAGACAGAAGGAGAGGAAAAATCAAGGTGGGAGACAGTTTCTAGAACGTGACTGAGTTGGTTTGGTTTGGTTTCCGGTCTGAGGTATAACTGAGGTGTAACCAGGGTGAGTTTAAGGCGCCAAGCTTCTCTCGTGTACGTACGGCAGCGGAGACATGTTCTCCAGACTTCTTACACAGAGCACATTGCCAACTTGCCCTCCAGAAACACTGGGCAATGTGCTGCCATCGCTACCAGCATGAGGCAGAACCTGTTTCTCCAGAACCAGGTTCAAGACATGGTTCTTGACTCCCAACTGTTTTTTTTTTTTTTTTAAAGATTTTATTTATTTATTTGAGAGAGAGAGAATGAGAGAGAGCACATGAGAGGGGGGAGGGCCAGAGGGAGAAGCAGACTCCCCGCCGAGCAGGGAGCTCGATGCGGGACTCGATCCCGGGACTCCAGGATCATGACCTGAGCCGGAGGCAGTCGCTTAACCAACTGAGCCACCCAGGCGCCCCTTGACTCCCAACTGTTAAGATGCCTTGTGGACAGAGGCTGCCCCAACAACAGCCTGAGAACGCAGGGGACAAGCCCTTCTGCATCGTGGCTGAGCGGCGCTGGGCTGGGTGCCCACGGGGGCCTTCTGAAGATGGGCCTGGGCAAAATGAGCAGAGACGGAGCAGCACCCAGGGTGGCGAGGGCCTGGGGACACAGCTAACACCCGCTGAAGGCGGAACTAAAACCAGGAAAACAGACTGCAGAACCCTGGCTCCAACCACTCAGCCCCACTGCAGACAAGCTCCCTTCCAGCTCCTCACGCGGCCTTGTGGGAGATCCCGCCCGCTGCCAGACCCGCCAACCCCACACGACAGCACAAGCGTGTTTCCGCATTTCTCTGCCAAGTGGAAAAGCATACCCACATACACACTGTAGCTCACAACTTTTCAAAAAACACACATCTGACCCTGTCACTCCTATGCTTAAAACCTTTGCACGACTGCACCATGTCCTTAGGATCAAGTCCAAGGTCCAACCCCTGCCTCCCTGTAGTGTGGCTTCAAGCACACTGGCCTCCACACTGCTCCTCGAACGTGCTTCCGTGGGCTGTCCAGGGCCTTCCTGCAGGCAGCTGCCCCCAACCACGACCTTTCCCTCCCTCTTTCCCCAAGGCCTCCCACTCCTGAGACCTCACCCAAGGCTTCCCCCAAAGTCTTTTTTTTTTTTTTCTAAGATTTTATTTATTTATTTGACAAAAAGACAGACAGAGAAAGCACAAGTAGGCAGAGCGGCAGGCAGAGGGAGAGGGAGAAGCAGGCTCCCGGCTGAGCAGGGAGCCTGATGCAGGGCTCGATCCCAGGACCCTGGGATCATGACCTGAGCCGAAGGCAGATGCTTAACCAACGGAGCCACCCAGGCGTCCCGGCTTCCCCCAGAGTCTTAAAGCACCCTGAACTCTCCCCTCAGAGCATTTACCACAGATACTAATTACTCGGAAGATCTGTCTTGCTGAACGACGGTCTTCCCGTCCTCCCCACCAGGTTCTAAGCTCCTAAGAGGGACCATGTCTGTCGACTCCATGCTCAACCCGGAGCTTGGCACGGAGCCTGCCGTATAGTAGGGCCTCAGTATCTGCTCCAGGAATGGTCAGATGAACCCATACACGCCTGGGGCACCAATGCCACTGAGGCAGGGAGGAAAGAGCGTCAGGCACTCGCCTCGCTTGCCAGCCCCATTCACAGGCCGACATCGCTGGGGCCTGGACCCACCTACTGGATGACCCACCAGTTCCTCAAACACCCACCTGTGGGCGTGGGCCGGAAAGCACAGGACTGGGAAACTCCCCAACAGTCCCATGGGCCAGCCCCTGACCCCCAGGGCCCCACTTACCGGACGTCTTTGTCGATCTGCAGCAGCACCTCGTTGTCCTTGAAGTACGTGTTCCACCGGCTGTCAGGGTTGGGGTTGAGCGGCTGTGGGGAGAGAGTCAGCTGCTCTGTCCCAGGTCCGACTAGGACGTCAGGGGGCAGACCCCAGTCTGGGGGCCTGGGCAGAGGCCCTGCTGAGGCTCTGAGACAGCCTGTGAGCTATGCGGGGAGCCTCCCACGTCACGTCCAAACTCCAAGCGGAGCCCCGCAGTCTGCTCTGACGACATCCCTGCTGGCCAGGGAGCGTCCCTTCCATCTGCGGCTGCCGCTCTCCCACACCGCCCATACCAGGTGCTGCTCAACGCTTGCTGAGTGAATGCTCGTTGTATCACTAGGTCTCTTCGAATCTGATTCACCAACGCTCTGAATCGCTGATCCTAATCCTCAGAGCATGGGCCTGGGTCCATCCATCCCCACCTCCTGCCCACGGGGAGGGGCTCGGTATTTGAGGAGAGAATGAGGCTTCCTCCAGGCCACAGGAAGACAGTCTATTCTCACTCCTGCCCTGCTCTGACTTTCTTCAGCTATAAAACCAAAACCTTCCCCGGGGAACGGAGGTGAGGAGGAAAGGAGACAGAGCCCACACAGAGGACCAGGCTCAGTGCTACGCACACACTCAGAGCCCCAGCTATGACTTACATTCCTGACTGGGTCCGGGGCCTGGGAAACAGAAGGGAGAGACAACAGCCTTCACGGGCCAAGCAGCCCGACGCAGAAAGGAGGGGACCCAGATTGGCTACACCTGTCCTCTGGGGTTGGGGGGACCTGCCAGCTCCAAAGCCTGCACCCCTCCCTACTCTGCAGCCTCAGTCCCTGCGGCCACCCTTACTCACATGGTCCTCAAAGGTTACATCCTCCCTGGACACACCCATGTTGGCCTTGGCAATGCCAGGCTGGATAATCATTTCCCTCAGGAACTGAGAATATAGCTCCCTGTGGAAGAGAAGAGGAGAGACGGATGATCCCAAAGGTCCCATCCAGGAAGACTGGATCAGAGAAGTAACAACAGGAGGCAAGACCTATTGTCATCCCCCTTTCTCATGGTCTCACCTCTGCTTGGCCAGGATGGAGGTCCATGAGGCTCTTTCCAAGGGGAGGTAGTTCAAGAGAATCTGCACAGAGGGAGAGGAACAAAGCTCTGGCGACTCTCCAGTTCAACCCCAGACAGTAGACGGAGGCTGACCAGCCTCAAGGAAAACGTCTAATAAAGCCCAGAGAAGACCAGATGGGCTGAAACCCACGAATGGAGGCGTGGGCTAGGGGTAGCCTCCCCGTTGCTCTCCATTGCCTCCCTCCTCCTTTACCCCAAACCAGCCCTTTCCACTGCTTTTCTTCACACCGACACTTCCAAATGATAATAAAACCTGGTGCTCAAAGAGGCTGGAAACCCAGACACTGGGCTTTGGCTCCCACCTCAGCTAAAAGCCATGGATAGAGCATGGCCTTTTTTTTGGTCCCATGAAGCATCACTTCCGCTGCACTGTATGGACCAGGAAGAAGAGGTCTTCACTGGCACTACAAAGCATTCCATCCCCAAGGCGATCCTGGAGGGAACGCCAAGAAGAACAGAAAACCCACAACTTCCCAGAAAAGTTTCCGCGAATAAGCAAGGAAAGGCGCAGAACAAGAAGGGGCCGGGGTGGGGGCAGCCCATGCAGGAACCCAAGGACTCTTGTCAGAGCAGACGCCCCAGCCCAGCACACCCACCTTCCAGCAGAGGCACCGCAGTCCGCCCTCACAGGGGATGCCTGTGGACACAGCAGGCAAGAGTCACGCCCCAGGCCAGAGCCCCCGGACCCCCCAGGCCTCCACCTCAGAGCCAGTTGGCAGGGAATGGAGTGGGCAAGAAGTACTTCTTCAAGGATCATTTTCTGTCAGAAAGATGACTGGACTGGATGCTAATCCTGTGTATTTCTCCCTATGACCCCTGCCTCCAGCCCAGAGCTCCCTGTGTGTGGAATGTTCTTTTGAGGATAACACCTTCTCATTCCTCAGAGCAGCATTTACCCACCACCACCTCTTCCCAGTCAAAGTCAGATCTCTTGTTACAAACCATAATGGTTCCGTGACTTCTCCTTCATAGTGTCCATCACAGTCGGGGGACTGTTTAACATAGTTTGTGTATATATTTAACATCTGTAACCTCGACCACTGGGTAAGCCCCAGAAAGACAAGAGCCATATGTGTCTTATAGTCCCTGTCCCCAGCACGGGGCACAGCACACAGAAGGCTTACCATAGATATTTGTGGAACATAAGTTAAGCTATAAATGGTAAGTGCTTGGTGCCTAATGGACACTACTTCACTTAATCCTCATTAGAACTCTAGTAAATAGGAAAGATTAGCATTGTTGTCCTCATCTTACAAATAAAGAAACCTACCTATAATGACAGAGCACTCAAGGAGTCAAACACAGGTCTGTCTTAACTCTACAGCCCAAACTCAACCACTCCCCCGGAATGGCTCCCCCGAGGCCTGGTAGATTCTTCAAATACACATCCCATGACCCCTCAAGGTCTTCGGGGTCTAATACCACTCCTGAACAAAAAAACAAACTCCTCCTGCAATACTGTCAGGAAGCTCGCTAAAGCAGCTGTTGCTCTAGGACCCCGAATACCGCGATCAGGAGCGAATGCCCCCACCTCAGAATCTGTATGGGGAGGAGAAGAGCAACTCAAGAATTCCTTGCTGACAAAGTCACAAGGACCGAGCAGTTAACAAGAACCTGCACACAACACCTTAGGGTGTTTTAAAATACCTTAGGGTATTTTAAAAGAGAAGCAAAAATCTCTGTGCAGGAAGGGTAACCAGGCCGGGGAGGGCAAAGTCAAACATTGCTGAAGTTCAGCTCCTAGAGTCAGGGTCTCAAGGCCTTCACAAAAGTTCACAATCGCCTGAGTCAGCTTTGATCCCCAAGCCTGGGAGAGAACCAGGAACTGCTCCGCAGCTAACCAAATTCTACAACACAGGAAGTTTGCTGAGGAGTGAGGAAGACACTGCAGCGGCCCCAGGCTCAAGTCTCCTCCTGCTCCAGCTTCCCGCGTTCAGCCCTCTCCAGTTACTCTCGGCAAGCGGCAAGCAGCAAGCACCACTTAAACGCCAGGAAACATCCAGGGTCCACAGGCATGCCCTTGGTGGTCAGGGTTGTCAAGGGTTGTTTCAGAGTCAGAGAATCTGGAGAAGGCCCCAGGAGGCAGCCTGGCCCCCAGAACTGACCAGGTGTGGCCTTGGGTACCTTCCCCTCCATTCTAACCACACACAATGTTGCTCTAGGGAAACCCTGAACCCGGAGAGCTGCCGCTTACCACTTACCACTAAAACTGAGTTCCCGAAGCTTTTCCAAGGCGATGGTGGGCTCCTTCAGGACATCGTGGAAATCTGCAATCCTAGAAGGCGGGATGGGGAGGCAAGTGAAGCACACCCAAACCCCACCGTGACAGACTTTGTGATCACTCCTGAAGCCCAAAGCTCTCATATCACCAGTCTTCAACTTGTTCCCCCCCATCCCTTCAGGACAGAAAAAGAGCAAAGCTCAGTCAAGGTCCTGGCCAAAGGCATCTTTGTGGGAACGACAGAACTACAGATCACTTGTTCCTCCAAACCCAGAAACATAATATATTCTTGTCTAGAGGTTCTCAAATGAACATCATGAAATTAAACACATTTCTAATATTTAGTGAGCTAGCATTTCTTGAGCACTTCCTGCTGGCCAGACCCAGCCCACAGGGCCACTATCTGAACTCAAGGAACCCTAAGAACCAGGAGTAACATGATCCCTAGACAACGGGCCTGTGTAATTGGCACGCAGCTCTCCAGGCTCAAAAATAAAACCATTAGAAAACCTCTGGTCTCACCCGCAGGCAAGGACAAAAGGTTTAAAGAACAAGTCGTGGAGGAAAACTGAAGAGTGAGCAAAATTTGGCCGGTGCTGCGGGATTTGGCCTGGGGGAGGGGAGATTGGAGAATCCAGGTTCTCCAACTTGCCTTGTAAGAAACGGGCCAGGGGGACGGGAAGCATTTGGAGGGGAGGGTACTGGGGCAGAGGATTAACAGGGGAGACAAAAACGGGGGGTGTGGGGGATGGGGAGCTGGGGAACAGGGCATCGAGGCCCTGGATGAGGAAGACCCGAGGGCAAGAGGGAAACCCGGGGTCCAGGATGAGGGAGAGAGGGATGGGGTGACACCGGGAAGCAAAAGAGGTGCCTCCGCTCCGTGCCCTCTCTGGCCCACAGGCAATGAGGTTGGAAAGTGGGCGCCCGAGACCCTCTACCGGGAGGAGGGGGTCCCCGACTCCTGGCCGCACCTGCGCCCCCCTCTGCAAGGCAGAGGGGGCGGCCTGACGAGGACTGGTGTGGCTGGGTCGGCCCCCGCGGCCCTTACCTGCTCTTGTGCAGACTCGACATGGTGTTGACTTCCGGATCCCCCCGCTGCCTCCGCCGCCTCCACGGCCGCCACCGCCCCCTAGGGAAGCGGGGCTCTCCGCAAAGGCCTCCGACCGGAAACGCAGCCTCCGACGCGCGCGTTCCGTCTCGCCCCGCCCCCTCGGCCGGGCCCCGCCCCACTCACGTGCCGCCCCTCCCCCACAGCCGCGGTCGAGCCCGGAGGGTGCGGGGAGCACGCCCCTGCCCCTGCCACCGCCCCCACCGGCCCACGGGCCCCGCCTCCCAAGTTAAGGACGAGCAGACCGTGTGCCCGAAGCCTATTTTTTGCGCTTCCCTGGGCCTCAGTTTCCATCTATGCCGTATACCTGTCACCCTGTCCTCTTCCTTACCCGGCCCTCGCCGGCGATAAACTGTGGCGTCATTGTTTCGGAAATGTGGACCTTCCCTGCTAAACTATACAGGCCTCCAGGCGGGTCTTTTCACTGCTGAGTCCTCGACGCCTAAGACAGTGCCCACACCGAGCAGATGGCTCCATAACTGTGTTTCAGTAACTATCGGATGGACGAGCAGGACTATAGTTCAGTGTTTCCTTGGCTTTTGGAGTTGATGAACATGAAATTTACCGTATCAGAACAATAGAAAAAGAAAGCCAAGATTTCAGGATCCTTCCTGAGAAAAGACAGTTGGCAGCCTCACAATGATTTTCTCTACACATATGTGTTCATATGTGCATAATTGTCTTTTTTTTTTCTTAATTTATCCACTGATGGGTGAAAACCTTGTCCCTGGACTGGGAAACCTCAAACCCACCCTCCAGCTCTCGGGACTTCTCCGCTCCACGAGGCCCGCGCACAGATCTGTCCCTTTATTTGCCAGTCCCACGAATCCTGCTCCCACTTGTGTGCTAGATACTGAGCTAAATGTTTCTGTAGAATACAAAGATTAAGTTCTTGTATGAAATACAAGAAATAAATAAATGTCATAATTGCACAACAGGAAAAAAATATTTTTCCAGATAAAAAGAGTATCAGCCAGGGGCGCCTGGGTGGCTCAGTCCTTAAGCCTCTGCCTTCAGCTGGGGTTATGGTCCCAGGGTCCTGGGATAGAGTCCTGCATGGGGTTCCCTGCTCAGCGAGGAGCCTGCTTCTCCCTCTGCCTCTGCTGCTCCCCCTGCTTGTGTTCACTCTCTCTCAAATAAAGAAATAAAATCTTAAAAAAAAAAAAAAAAAAAAGAATATCTGCCAGCCCTATAAAACGTTGGTTAGGAAGACAAGGAAAAACACAAATGGTATGTTAAGAAAATTGCAGGCAGTTGGCTATCATTTAAAAAAAAAAATAGGGGCGCCTGGGTGGCTCAGTCAGTTAAGCGGCTGCCTTCAGCTGGGGTCATGATCCCTGGATCCTGGGATCGAGCCCCACGTCCGGCTCCCTGCTCGGTGGAGAGCCTGCTTCTCCCTCTCTCTCTGCCTCCCTCTCTGCCTACTTGTGCTTTCTCTATCTGTGTCAAATAAATAAATAAAATCTTAAATAAAAAAATAAATAAATAAAAATTTAAAAAAAGTCCTATTTCTATCTCACATCTGACACAAAAATAAATTCTAGATGAATGAGAGCTCTGCAAGGGGAAAATCTATGGGATTAGAAGGAATATATAGAAAAATGTTTATAATCTTAGGGAAGGGAGACACAAGACCCAGAAGCCACGAAAGATAAGACAGATAAATAACTACATAAAATTTAAAATCTCGATGTGGCAAAGTAAAAGAAAAACATCAGTAGGGGAAAACATACACACCCTTTGTGATAAAATGTGAATCTTCCTAACATATATGGAGTTTGTTTGTTTTTTAAAGATTTTTATTTATTTATTTTACAGATAGAGCGAGAGAGCAGAAGCAGGGGGAGCGGCAGGCAGAGGGAGAAGCAGTCTCCCAGCTGAGCAGGGAGCCTGATGCGGGGCTCGATCCCAGGACCCTGAGATCATGACCTGAGCCAAAGGCAGATGCTCAACCAACTGAGCCACCCAGGCATCCCAGGGTATTGGAATTTTAAATAGTGGGGTCCAGAAAGCTGCTCTGAGGTAACATGTAAAGAAACATCTGAAGGAGGTAAGACAGCAAAGCTCATAAGCAGGCACTTCAAAGAAGAAATAATGTTTCACCAAAGCCTGAAATGACTTGGGCTTACGCTGAGATGAGTATGAATTGAACAACCATCTTCTTCCTCTTGGATGGCATTTATCGCACCACCGTCACTGGGCTGTGGAAGAATAGACCTCTCTCGAACAGGTTTAAAGTGAGTTAAACCGATACAGCTTTTTTCCAGAGCAATTTAACAAGTACTAATATGATTTTTTAATTTATTTTTAACTTTCCTTTTTTTTTTTAAGATTTTATTTACTTGTTTGACAGAGAGAGACACAGCGAGAGAAGGAACAGAAGCAGGGGGAGTGGGAGAAGCAGGCTGCCCGCCGAGCAGGGAATCCGATGTGGGGCTCGATTCCAGGACCCTGGGGATCATGACCTGAGCCGAGGGCAGACGCCACCCAGGCGCTCCTGTGTTTAACATTCTTTTTTTTTTTTTTTAAAGATTTTTATTTATTTGACAGAGACACAGTGAGAGAGGGAACACAAGCAGGGGGAGTGGGAGAGGAAGAAGCAGGCTTCCCGCCAAGCAGGGAGCCCAACGTGGGACTTGATCCCAGGACCCTGGGATCATGACCTGAGCCGAAGGCAGACCCTTAATGACTGAGCCACCCAGGCACCCCTATCTTTCTATATTGAAATACTATAGGTTTGGGCGCCTGAGTGGCTCCGTCGGTTAAGCGTCTGCCTTCGGCTGGGGTCATGATCTCAGGGTCCTGGGATCAAGTCCCACGTCGGGCTCCCTGCTCGGCAGGGAGTCTGCTTCTCTCTCCCTCTGCCTCCTCCTCTCTGCTCTGTCTCTCACTCTTTCTGTAAGATAAATAAATAAAATGTTTAATAAAAAAAATACTATAGGTTCACAGGAAGCTCCAAAGATAGTACAGAGAGATCCTTTGTACTCCTCACCCAGTTTCCCCAGTGGTTTCATTTTATTTTATTTTAAAGATTTTATTTATTTGACAGAGAGAGACACAGCGAGAGAGGGAACACAAGCAGGGGGGAGTGGGAGAGGGAGAAGCAAGCTCCCCGCTGATCAGGGAGCCCAGCCAAGCAGGGAGCCTGACATGGGGCTCGATCCCGGGACTCCGGGACCACGACCCAGACCGAAGGCAGACACTCAACAACTGAGCCACCCAGGCGCCCACCGACCCTCCCCCACTGGTTTCATTTTAATACAGTTTTACCAGCTTCGAGATATATTTGATGTTCCATAAGCTGCCCATATTTAAAGTGTACACTTACATAAGTTTAGGCATATATATACAACTGTGAAACCATCACCACAATAAAAATAATAAGCATGTCCTTTGCCCTCAAAAGATTCTTCCTGCCCTTCCTATCTTCTGTCTTCTGCCTCCTTTTGTACACTCTCACCTCCCCCCCATCCAGGCAACCACTCATCTGCTTTCTGTCACTATAGATTAGTTTGCATTTTCTAGAATTGTATGTAAAAGGGAACATATGCTGGGTGCTCCTTTTTATCTGGCTTCTGTCACTCAGCATAATTATTTTGAGATTTTGCATTCTGTATCATGTATCAGCACTTCACTACTTTTAATTTTTTTATTTATTTTTAAAAGATTTTATTTTTTTCTAAGATTTTGTTTATTTATTTGAGAGAGAGTGAGCAAGAGAGAGAGACAGACAGACAGAAGGATCAGAGGGAGGGGCAGAGAGAGAAGGAAGAGCAGACTCCCCACTGAGCATGGAGCCCAGTGTGGGGCTCAATCCCAGGACTCCAGGATCATGACCTGAGCCAAAGACAGACTGCTTAACCAACTGAGCTACCCAGGCACCCCTAAAAGGTTTTATTTTTAAATAATCTCTACACCCAACGTGGGGCTTGAACTCACAACCCCGAGATCAAGAGCCGCATGTTCTATCAACTGAGCCAGCCTGGCGCCCTACTTTATTCCTTTTTATTGCTGTGTAGATTCCATTATATGAATACACCAATATTTATCCATTCACCTGTTGATGAGCATTTGGGTTGTTTCCATTTGTTGCTATTACAACTAAAGCTGCTGTGAACATTCATGCACAAGTCTTTATATGGACATATGTTTTCTTTTTTCTTGAGGTGGAATGACTGGATGAATTTTAAATTTTTTAAAAATGCCAAACCATTTTCCAATATGGCTGTATTGTTTTTCACCCACACCAGCAGTGTATGAGAGTCCTTATTGCACCACAACCTCACCAACACTTAGTGTGGTTGGTCTTTTGTTTATTTTTATTTATTTATTTTTTAAAGATTTTATTTATTTGACAGAGAGAGCCAGAGAGCACAAGCAGGGGGAGCGGCAGAGGGAGAGGGAGAAGCAGGCTCCCCTCTGAGCAGGGAGCCCGACGTGGGGCTCAATCCCAGGACCCTGGGATCATGACCCGAGCTGAAGGCAGACACTTAACTGACTGAGCCAACCAGGGACCCGTGGTTGGTCTTTTTAATTTTGATATTCTAGTAGGCAAGTAGTGGTATCATATTATAGTTCTAATGTGCATTTCCTTAAGACTAATGATGTTGAGTATCCTTTCATGTGTTTGCCATTCATGTATGTTCTTAGGAAAAATTATCTGTTAAAATCTATTGCCCATTTTTTATTGAATTGCCTGCTTTCTTACTGAAATCAAGGTTTTTTTTAAGAGTTTTTTTTTTTTTTTTTAATTTATTTGAGAGAGCCCAAGCAAGGGGGAGAGGCAGAGGGAGAGGAGCCCGATGTGGGGCTTGATCCCAGGACCCTGGGATCATGACCTGAGCCGAAGGCAGACGCTTAACCATCTGAGCCACCCAGGCACCCCCTGAAATTGAGTTTTGAGAATTCTTTAGATTTCCTGGATACAAGTCTATTTGATTTTTATTTTTAATTGTGGTAAAATAAACATAGCATAGAATTGACCATCTTAACCATTTTTAAGTGTACAGTTCAGTAGTGTTAAGTACATTCACAAACGTGGGCCAACAAGCTCAGGAACTCTTTTCATCTTGTAAAACTGAAACTCTGTGCTCACTAAACAACTCATTCTCTCCTTCTTCCCCATCCCCCTGCCCTTGGTGACCCCCATTCTACCCTCTGTCTCTATGAATTTGACCACTCTAGATACACGTAAGTAGAATCATATAGTATTCGTCTTTTTATGACTGCCTTATTTTACTTAGCATGAAGTATTCAAGGTTCATCCACGTTGCAGCATGAGTTAGAATTTTTCCTTTCTAAGGCTGAATAATATTCCATTGTGTGTATGTATATACACACACATACACATTGTATATATCTGTATATACGTACATATACACATATGTATATACACATAACACAGTATATGTATATACATATATTATATACCATGTTTTGTTTATCCATCCATCTGTCGCAACATGGGTTGCTTCCACTTTTTGGCTGTTGTGAATAATGCTACTATGAAGGTGGGTATACAAATATCTCTTCAAGACTCAGTTTTCAGGGGCAGCTGGGTGGTTCAGTCGGTTGAGCATCTGATGCTTGACCTCAGCTCAGATCTTGATCTCAGTGTCGTGAGGGCAAGCCCCACATTGGGCTTCATGCTGGGCATGAAGCCTACTTAAAAAAAAAAAAAAAAAAGACTGTTTTCAATACTTTGGGGTATATGCCTAGAAGTTGAGTTGCTGGGCCATATATGGAATTAACATTCTATTTTTATTTTTTTTTAATTTTATTTATTCATTTGAGACACAGAGATACAGACAGAAAGAGAGAGCACGAGCAGGGGGAAAGGCAGAGGGAGAGGCAGACAGAGAGGGAGAAGCAGGCTCCCCGCTGAGCCAGGAGCCCAATGTGGGGCTCAATCCTAGGACCCTGGGATCATGACCTGAGCTGAAGGCAGACGCTTAACCATCTGAGCCACCCAGGCGCCCCAATTATTATTATTATTATTAAATATTTGGGGTTTTTTTTTAGGTAATCTCTACACTTAACATGGGGCTCAAACTTACAACCCAAAGACCAAGGGTCACATGCCCTATGGACTGATCCAGCCAGGCATCCTCATTGTATTTTTTTTTTTTTAAGATTTTGTTTATTTATTTGACAGAGACAGACACAGTGAGAGCAGGAACACAAGCAGGGGGAGTGGGAGAGGGAGAAGCAGGCTTCCCGCCGAGCAGGGAGCCCGATGCGGGGCTCGATCCCAGGACCCCAGGATCATGACCTGAGCGGAAGGCAGACGTTTAACGACTGAGCCACCCAGGCGCCCCCCAACATACATTTCTGAATTGTTTGGATTTTTTTTTTTTTGCAAGTATGTCTTCTTTTGGTAATTTGAAATCAATAGACTTTTCAAAGGATTCAAAATTGTACAAACATAGTTGTATACGGCGGAAGACTAAAAAGAAAAAACACGCGCAAAAGTAGTCATGGCATTAGAATTGGGGGGGCGGGGGTTGTGTCAAGAAAGTAGCTTCTAAACTGAGATTGAAGGTGGAAGAAAGAGCATGTTGGCTATAGATACAGCAAGAAGTGTGTTGGATGTGAATATAGCAAGAGGAGCGTTCAGTTGGGAAGAAATTATTCGAGCCTATAGGAGAGAAGGAGGACAAGAGGCTGGAGAGGTGATCCTAGTCGTCTATGTTAAGGGTTGTTAGCAGGGGAGTGCGCTGATCTGCTCCAAGTTCGGGGGGCGGGGGGGCGGAAAAACCCTCTGGGACTGTGGAGAGGAGGGGAGGGCGCGTGAGGCGGCTGCCGCCGGGATGCAAGGAGGAGATGCTGGTGGACGGAGCCGGGCACTACTACTGGGGGAGGAGAGGCTGGTCCGCGCGACCGTCAGGACTTGGCGACGGGAACCGGAGCTGAGGGGAACGCAGGGGCCAAGGCCGACTCCCACTTCCCCACGGGCGGCCCGTTAAGTAGCGGGGAAGCCGGCGCGCGTCGGGCCGCGTGGGAGAGCGCTACCTGCGGAGCACCCGCCGGCGACGTTCAATGGGGCGCCCGGGGTGGGGGGCGGGGGGCGTCCAGAGAGACGTCGGTGTTGACGCCGGAGGTGGAGTCCGTCCCGCCCGTCACCACTGCCCGGGCTCTGCTGGCCCGCAGGCCAGAGCGGGCCCCAAAGCCGGTGTCACACGGCGGGTCCCCCCGCAGCGAGGGAGCCCCCGGAACAGCGTGCTCGAGGCCCGGTGGGGCCCACCTGCACTCCGCCGCCCGCAGACCGGGCCCCGCCGGGAGAGGAGCCGCCGCGCGCTCCGGAACCTTCGGCCGCCGCCGCCCGCGTTCGCCGCGGGACCCGTCGGGGGAACCCGTTCGCAGTTGCTAAGGGGCGGTCCCGGAAGTGACGCGCCCCGGGTTTGTTGACAGCGGAGGCGGCGGCGGCTGCAGGCTCCGAGCCCCAGGAGCCGGATCGGGGGAGGGGCCGGGCCCCGGAGCCAGCACCCGGCGGCCCTCAGCCCCGCCCGCAGCCCTAAGGGCAAGGTAACGGCCACGGAGTCCCCCCCCCGGCGCGACCCCCTCCCTCGCGGGGCTCCAGTCCCCGGGATCCCAAGCTCCGCCCCGCCGACCCCAGTCTCCCGCAGACCCCGGCCCTAGCCTAGCGAGATCCCCTGTCTCCCTGGCGCTCTGGCCCCAGATTCCCCCGGGTCACATCCCCGGCTTTCCTCGCAGAGGAAGCAAGCATCCCGTCGGCTCCCGGTGCCGAGGGTATTTATCTGCGTCCTCCCCCTTTGCCTTCTGCCTCAGGCGCCTGGGCATCGCCGCTTGCACAGGTCCATTTCGGCCAGTGGTGGGAGGACTCCTTTCTCTGCCCCTGCTGCCAGGTTTGAGAAACGTGCCTTTAAAACCGAGCTCCCTTCCTCCAGAAAGAAAATGACGCCCTGTCGGATGCCCCTACAAAATGGGGGATCGATATAGGGCTAAAAGGGCCAGCCTCTGCCCCTCCTACCTGTTGGACGAGCTTAAGTTTCTGCAAAGCAATGCTTAAAAGCTCAGGGACGGCTTGGATTATGGAACGGCTCCCAAAAGGGATGACAAGGTGTAAGAAATCCAACAGGATGAGAAAGGGATGGGCTGGGGTTGCAAACCTGAGGGCCAAGGGAGCCTGATAGGTGAGTTGAAAGTGAAACTGTCTGCTGGCCACTATAGTTCTGTGTGTGGAAATTGACTTGGCTGCTCTTAGGACCAGGGAGTCCAAGATTTCCAGTCTTTGCCTGTGCTTGTCAACGCGCTTGGTTTTTAAGGAAGGGAGGGAGGCCTGGTGCCTCCACAGGGAAAGACACCCCCTTTGATCTTTTCCACAGAATGTTTATCTTCAGGCTTCAAAATGGTTAGAATGAGCTTTGAAGACAGCTTTGGAAAGAGTAACAGGAGGCTATGCTTAGAGCAGGTGGTGAGGGGTCTCTGTTTCAGTTCATTGCTTCATTCAGAAAATAAGAAACATATAATATGTAGGGTGTCATGGAGAAAAATAAAGCAGGAAGGGCCATGGCAAGGGCCAGAGGGTGGGGTCACCTTTGTGGAGAAGTTGATCAGAGAAGGTCTCTAATAAGGTGATGTCTGAGCAAAGTCCTGAAGGGAGGGAGGGAGCAAGCCATACATCTGTCTACAGGCAGAGCATTCAACAGCAGGTGCAAAGGTCCTGAGGTAGTATACTTGATGGTTTTAAGAAAGGAGAGGACAATGGGACTGGAGCAGAGTGAAGGAGGGAAAGAGTGGGAACCAGATAATGGTGGGGAGAATGTCAGGGGCTGTCTCTGTGATGCAGGGTCCCAGAGTACCAAAGGAGCCCCCTTTCAAATCTGTACAAACGTGGTCAGAGAAAATAGAGATTTGTTTTAGATGACAAATAGCCATTATGCTCTGGCCTGGCATTATAAGTAATCTTTTTCCATCTTTGTGATGACCATTGGTGGAATTAATACAAAAAGGACAGCCATAGAGCACTGTAGTTAAATCAGGTCATGCAGCTGCTTCCTGGTGGTGAGAACTTGGGCGAGGGGCCACCTCAGTGTCCTCATCTGTAAAGTAGGGTTGTTGGGCTTAGTGAGACATCATGCACTGAAGTGCTTAGTGCACTATTTAGCACGGATTAAGTATTCGGTGTCTAACAGTTGTGATGATAGCAGTGGCCATGATGAGGAACTGTTTGCATGTGTCTACCTCAAAGCCTTTCTTTTTAGCACCAGCTGGTGGTGCCACCAGCTCTGACTGCCTCCTGAGCTGGTAGAATTTTGGAGAACAGTGGGGGTGGGGGGAGACACAGTGGACACTTACTGTCACCCCTCGGGGGAACAATGCTTTGCATATCCTACAGGGAGGATGGTAACTTGGTCTTGGCTTTCTTGACGCCACTAGAAGGTGATGGGGGCTTTTTAAAGAGAGCACAGCAAATCCCCATTCTACCACGTAAAATAGATAAAATGATGGTGTTGGCCTCAGGCATGTGGTTGGGGTGTGTGTGGCTGATCTGCTGATGGAGAGTGTTAATCTGAGAAGTACCCAGCAGAGGCTGAGACTTTGCAGCCTACCTTATAGGGAGCGGAACAATGGTTGATCTCCCTCCTCACCCCTCAAGCCTGGACTGTATCATCAGGCCTGGGTCATAAGCTGAACAGGGTGACTGGGCCAGATGATTTAAAAACGAGAAGTCAGAGCGCTTGGATGCTGAGAGCCAGCCTATCTGAGCAGCTCTTGTGGCTGGAACCTAGGACCAGCCGCCTGGGGACCTGGGTTCAAGCCCAAGCAAGCTCTGCGGCTGGCTCACTATGTGAACTTGGGGGGCAAGTTCCATCCCCTGTCTGGGCCTTGGTTTTCCTATCTGTATACTAACTCTGAAGGCTGTTGGAAGGATGAAATGAAACCCAGGTCGTGAAAGCATTGGGTGCACTCTAAAGCTCTCTACAGAGGCAAAGAACAGTTCTTGGTATGACTACTGCTGTCAGTACCTTAGCTGTTCTTGACTCCTGAAAGGCCACTTCACGGATCCCTGATGGGTCATCTGTTTTGGGACCAACATTCTTTATCTGGCTCAATCACTAAAGCTGATTTTCCACCTTCCAAACGGACAGAAGGCTCTCCCCAGGCATGATTCCTAGGAGATCTCTCCATAATGATTGTTCACCACCTTCTTGGCATCTCCTCCGCAAGCCCACACAATGTGTTCGCAGCACATTGACCGATAAGGACCCTGATGAATCCTGAGGCCGACAAATATTGCTTGGGGATCTCGTGTAGGCGAGGCTCCTTCATCTGCAACCAGCCAGCCGTACACTCACTGTGTCCCGGAGATGCCATGGATCACACAAGGTCCCCACCAAGAAGCTTTGAGTCGTGTGGCCAAAACGATATATGCTCATAGCACAGTTACCAGCAGTAACAGATCATCTGTGCTCGGTGCCTAAGGATACGCAGAGTTTTAAGGAGTCAGTGAAGCCTCATCTGCAGAAACAAGATCGGGGGTGGGGGTGGGGGGAATAGTTCCTGCCCCTAGCGTCATGGGAAGGAGAGCCAGGCACTTTCTGGGGGACCTTGGGCAGGTCCTCACACATCTTTTTTTTTTTTTTTTTTTTTAAAGATTTTATTTATTTGAGAGAAAGAGAATGAGAGACAGAGAGCATGAGAGGGAGGAGGGTCAGAGGGAGAAGCAGACTCCCTGCCGAGCAGGGAGCCTGATGCGGGACTCGATCCAGGGACTCCAGGATCATGACCTGAGCCGAAGGCAGTCGCTTAACCAACTGAGCCACCCAGGTGCCCCGTGGTCCTCACACATCTTTGAACCACGGTTTGCTTATCTGGAAAACAAAATATGTCCCTCCTAGGTTATTTGTGCCTTCAGCGAGAACATGCATGGAAAGCTCGGCACTCTGGGTCTGGAACTAACGCATACGTGTGTATGTGTTGCGAGGTACAGATAGACCCTTGAACCTATACGTAGTCCATGGCAGATTACTTCGCCACTCCTCAGCTGCCTTTCTGTAAGTTGTAGATTCTAATAACTCCTGCTTCATGTGGTTGCTGAGGGAATTAAATGACCTGACGGATATCGAGTTCTTGGAATATGTTGCTCAGTGTGGATGTGATCATTAAGTTTGCGTGTGAGCTGGGAACCCAGGTATTCCCCAAGGCCCCTCTGCCTCCAGGTGGCACCAGTGAGCGGGGAGGTGCATGCCTCCCTCATTACGTTTCTGCATCTTCTTAACATCACCCACTCTGTGGATTATGACCCCGTTGGGATGCTTTCCGCCCCTGGCCTGCACCCTGGCCCCCGGGAGACCCTGGCCCTTGCCCTGACTCTCCTCACAGCAGCTTCCCACCCCCAATATCTGGACTGGGATCTGCTCCCTCCTGGAAAACTTCCAGCTTCTGTAAATAAGGCATTTGTTTGGATTCCCCCCCACCCAGCTCTTGGGTTAATATTTCACGGGGTGGGCGCTGCTCCAAGGCTCAAGCTTCTGGCTCCCCCAGCCTCTCTGTCGGCGGGGTGTCAGGTCGCTGGTGGGGTCCCACGCTCCCTCTGGATCACACAGTTCCTCTTTCCCCCCACTGCGCTGCATGGACAGAAGACCCAGTGGGGTGGTGAGATGCACGGGTTTGGTTTGGAATCGCGTCCCCTGTCATCCGTTGTGTGATTTCAGGCAAGCCTCAGTGTCTTCCTTAGCAAATGGGGGGTAACAGTCAATAGTCAATACCTCAGCTGCTATAGTGAGATCAGGGCAAAGGCAAACCTTTATTCTGACGCGTGCCAGGCACAGACTGGCGCAGAGGATCCGGGAGCCTGCAAGCAGACTGGGTTCCCATCCTCCCCAAGCTTGTGAGCTCACAGGCTGTGGGAAGGGTGTTCAGCAATTGTTATACAAATGTCAATTAGCTTCAAGTACCAGATCCTAGGGAATGTGGTTTGTTGGTTAAATAAGGAACTATATGCAGTAAAGCATGAGGGGCTCAGCGCCCCACCTGGAAGCAACCGGGATGGAGACTGTGGTCACTGCTTCTGTGTTCTGCCTTCTCTCGTCTGCTCCCTGCCACTCTCCCCTCCACCCCCCATGTCAGAGCTCAGGGTGGATCCAGTGTGAAGAACCTGCTAGAGAAGGGATGGAGGAAGACATGGGGTTCTTCTTACCGTGTGGTGTGCTCTCAGAACCAGAGTTCCCTCTGTCCCCGGTTGCCAGAATCCCAGATGGCCGGTGCCTGCTGCATGAGTGGGGAGCCCTTGGGGGTGGGTGTGGGGAGGGTAGAAATGGCAATCGCCTGGGGGCACCAGTGGCAGGGCGCCCCTGGCCCCTCGGCCTCCCTGCCAAGATGAGGATGGCCCCTTCCTCCTCCAGCTCACCTCAACCCCAAGCAGCAGGGTCCCACCACCAAAGGGTGGTTAGCAGATGGTACCATCTGCCTGGTTTGTCTTTGGGTGACCTTAGTGGCTGAAAGGATGGTGTTTCTTCCACCCGGGGAACAGAGTCAGGGCCGGGTGGGTACCTGGGTAACTGGGCTCAGCCCTGCCGAGAAGGCAAAGCCCCAGGCGGTGCTCTGTCATTCAGAGTGGTGAGGGTTCCTCTGTGGCCACTGGGCCCTCCCACTGTCCTGGCACAGTGGACAGGGAGGATGCAGAGTGTGCCTTGTGCCCCAGGCACCTGCCACGTCTGCCACAACCTGCAAGTCCCTCTCGTCCCTGCCACAGGCCCGTGTTGAAACCCTACAATCTGTCAGGCCCACACAGGGTGTTCAGCACTTCCTTTGTCCAGCAAATTGTTGTGGAATTGGGCCTGTGGCACCAGCGTCCCACACCCTCTGGCCTTTCAGCCCGGGCACATCATTTCCGTCTTCCTGGAATGCCTTTCCCTTCTCTCCCTACCACCAGGGTTCACTGTGACTCCTCTTTTGGGTTGCAGCTGAAATGTCACTTCCAAGAAGCCTGCCCATGGCCTGTCCAGGGCAGATCCCCTAGCGTAGGCACCCAGAGCCCCAGGTACCTCCTTCTCCTCCAGAGCACTGGTCCCCGGGACATGGTGCGAGGTTTGTGTGCTGCTTAGGTGGATGTCTGTCTCCCTCAGTCAGTTTGCTCCATAAGGACGCGGACCTTGTCTGGTTTCGCTCACCACTGAACCCGCAGTGCTCAATAGACAGCTGCTGAGTGGATAAAGAAGTGACCTGGGCTCAGCGCAGGGCAATGCCACAAGACAGCCTGGTTCCTGTCCTCATGGAGCTGGCCATCTGGCAAGAAAGCCCGATCACGAAACCAGCATCAGTTCAAAGTGTTAGTTGTTCCGGTGGGGCCGTGGGCGCACGCGGGAGCACGCTGGCGGGTCAGGGAAGGCTTCCCAGAGGAAGCGATGTTGGTACCAAGGCTGGCGATGTTCGGGGGCAGCATTCAAAAGTGGTGTGGGCTGGCGCGTGTGCGGGCGGGGATGCTTCCTGGAGGAGGGACACGGATGTGTTTTGGGGGTAGGAGTAGTATTTAGAATAGAAAGTGGGATAACTCACTGAATTGGGATGCTCCCGGTTGAAAGAAAACAGACTGAGCAAAGGTCTGAAGGTGACCCTGTGCTTAGGGCCGGCCAGCTGCCATAGGGGCCAGCAGGCCCCGAGTGGGCCAGCAGGCTGGCTGTGGCTCAGGAGGCCTTGAGTGACTGCTTGAAGAGAGGGGACTCGGTTTCCAGCAGGGTGCGCCTCCCTGTCAGCGGTGCTCCCCCGGCTCCTGTTGACCAGGGAAGATCTAGAAGAGAATGAAGGTAAAGGAAGGCTGTGCCCAGTGGCCCAGGCAGCCTGTTTATTGTGCCTTCCCTCAAGGGTGGCACACAGCCAGTGGGAAGCTGGCACCACGGGCCTTGTGGCAAGAGACCCAGGCCTGGGGAGCACAGGACTACAACTGGGCAGGAGCAGACCCCGCTCTATTGGGGACCAGGGCAGGTGAGGCAGGAGAAGGGGATGGTGATGGTGACGGTGATAATCGTAATTGTAATAGTAGCTTCTTTTTATGAGCAGTTACCACGGGCCAGGTGCCAGGCTAAGCTCTTCTGATATTCCATGTTATCCTCACACAGTGCTCCCTGTTTTAGAGAAGAAACCGAGGCACAGAGCGGTGAAGACACTTGCCCAAGTTCACCTGCTCTTAAGCGGCAGGGCTGGGACTAGAAGCTGGGTGGGCCTGACTCCAGAGCTCTCAGAGCACTGGCACCAGTAAGTAGGGGTGCCAGCACTTAGGCCTTGTGATCCCAGACGGCACAGGGCTCTGGGGCCGCCCACCGGATTTCTAGAGCAGCCCCGAAGGCTCACATATGGACACGGGGGCTCCAGGAAGCCAGGGGCAGTGCTGGGCCCCGAACTCCTTCAGAGCTCTCCAAGGGGTGATATGATGGAGTCCGAGAGACCGGATTCAGATCCCACTTTGGACAGAGTAGCCTCTCTGAGCTTGAGTTTTCTCATCTGCAAGATGGGATCATAAGCAACATTTCTTACGTACTCAGTCTCATCAAGCCTGAGACCAAGCATTTTCCCGACATCTCATTTACTCCAGCAGCCCTGTGAAGTGGGGATTATTATCCCCATTTTCCAGATGAGGAAACTGAGGTCCAGAGAGCTTAAGTAATTTATAGTGAATTGTAGAACTGGGTTGAAACATAGATCCATCTGACAACAGAGCCTGCGCTTAAAAAAAAAAACAAAACAAAAAGCTATTGAAGTATAACCTAGCTAGGGAAAGGCCTGGAAAGCGTGAGTGGACAGTTTGATGAATGTGCACCAGCAAACACACCTGTCCCCGAGGCCCCCCTGCCACTTTCTAACCACTGCCTCTCTGCAAAGGGAATCGCTACCCTGACTTCTAACACCATGGATTCCTTTTGCCTATTTTCCCCCCTTTCCGATATAGACTATGGCAGGAAGATGGTTTGGGATTAATTCCTGACTTTCCTCAGTTCTGTAAATGGTTGATTGTCTTCTATCTTGTTCATTCAATTTGAATGTGAAGGTTCAGTTTTCATTCTCTCTCCGCCACCTGTACCTAAGGAGCTATATTCTCAGAGCATCACTTCACTGAACCCCAGTCCCTTCTAAATGTGGACCCTTTTTGGTGTCCAGGCCATTTTCTTAACTTTTATTGAATTATAATATACATTTTTAAAAATCATACCAGGATATACAGCGCCCGAATATTCACAAAGTGAACACACCTTTATATCCAGCACTCAGATGTGGGACTAGAAGCTTCTCAACACCCAGCCAAATCCCCAAAGTAACCTCAGTGCTGACTTCTGCCACCACAGATCAGATTGTTCTGGCTTTTTTTTTTTTTTTTTAACTTAATGGAGTAAAACATGAACGGATTCATTCAGTATATAATATGATATATGCTCTTTTGTGTCTGACTCCATTCACTAAACTCAGGAGGTTCATCCAAGCTGTTGTGTTAACAATAGTTTGTGCCTGTTCATTGCCCTTAATATTTCATTGGTGAGTGTACTGTACTTATTCATTCTAATGTCAGGGACATTCAGATTCTTTTCTGGCTTTGGCTATTCTGAATCATGCTGCTGTGAACATTCTGGTCTGTGTCTTTGGGGGAACATGTATACGTGCATCTCTCTTGGGTGTGTGCCTAGGAGTGGAATTGCTGAACATTGAACATATGTGCATATTCAGCTTTAGTAGACAGTGTTGCACAGTATTCCATTATACTGTCAATTCGCACCAATTTACACTCCCACTCGCAGCGTGGGTGACATCCCGTTGTTCCATCTTCACCACAGCACAAGCTTGGTAGTGCCTGGATTGTTTCCAGTTGAGCCATTCTGGTGGGTGGGAAATGGTGTCTCATTGTGGTTTTATGGATACTAATGAAGCTGAGCCCTTTTCCATATGTGTCCATATGTTCTCTATCCTTTATGAAATGCCTGTTCTAGTCTTTTGCCCATTTTTTAGTTGGATGCTATGTCCTTTTTAAAACAGTTTGGGGGTGTTGCCTGAGTGGTTCAGTCGGTTAAGCGTCCAACTCTTGATTTCAGCTCAGGTTGTGATTTCGGAGTTGGGCGATTAATCCCTATGTGGGGCTCCATGCTCAGTGGGGAATCTGCTGGGGATTCTCCTCTCCCTCTGCCCCTCACCCTGCTCGCTTGTGCATGTGCATACATGCGCGTGCATACTCTCTCTCTCCCTCTCTCTCTCTCAAATAAATAAATCTTTAAAAAAATGATTTGGGAGCGCCTGACTGGCTCAGTCAGTGGAGTGCAGGATTCTTGATCTCGGAGTTGTGAGTTTGAGCCCTGCCCTCGGTGTAGAAATTGCTAAAATCTTTTAAAAAATGATTTGTAGAAGGTGTTTATATATTCTGAATATGAGTCATTTGTTGGATATATTATTGGAAATATTTTCTAGTCTGTGGCTTGTCCTTTCTCTTTCTTAATGATATCTTTTGATTAACAGAATTTTACATTTTAAGGCAGTATAATTTTTTCTCTCTATGGTTTCTGGGGTTTTCTTGTGACCTGATTAAGAAATGATTGCCTGCTCAGGACGCCTGGGTGGCTCAGTCAGTTAAGCGGCTGCCTTCAGCCCGGGTCGTGATCCCGGGGTCCTGGGATCGAGTCCCACATCGGGCTCCTTGCTTGGCAGGGAGCCTGCTTCTCCCTCTCTCTCCCTCTGCTTGTGCTCTGTCAAATAAATAAAATCTTTAAAAAAAAAAAAAGAAAGAAAGAAATGATTGCCCACTCTAAAGTCACAAGATAGACTCCTGTATTATCTTCTAGAAACCTTGTTGTTTTACCCTTCACATATAGGTCTGTGGTCCATCTTAGATTAATTTTTGTGTATATATGAACAGAAGTTTCTTCACTTCGGTGCAGATTGGTTTATCATTTTTCCTTATGAGTCTTATTTAAGGAATCTTTACCTAGCTCAAGATCATGAAGACAGTAGAAGACTTTAGGGTTGCTTTTTTTTTAAGTTTGTTTTTTTTTTTTTAGTGATCTGTACTCACGACCCCAAGATCAAGAGTCACATGCTCCTTAGGGGCGCCTGGGTGGCTCAGGCGTTAAGCGTCTGCCTTCGGCTCAGGTCATGATCTCAGGGTCCTGGGATCTAGCCCCACATCGGGCTCCCTGCTCCGCGGGAAGCCTACTTCTCCCTCTCCCGTTCCCCCTGCTTGTGTTCCCTCTCTCGCTCTCTCTTTCAAATAAATAAATAAATAAAATCTTTAAAAAAAAAAAAAGAGTCACATGCTCCACCAACTGAGCCAGCCAGGCGCCCCGACTTTATTTATTTATTTATTTATTTATTTATTTATTTATTTAAGTAGGCTCTCCGCCCAAGGTGGGGCTCAAACTCACAACCCCAAGATCAAGTGTCGCATGCTCTTCTGACTGAACCAGGGAGGCACCCCCCCAACTTTAGTTCTTTAATAAGTTTTATTGAGCTACAATTCCTATACCATACAGTATACCTATTTAACATAGATAATTCAGTGGTTTTTAGTATATTTGGAGTTGTGTGACTGTCACCATCATCAATTTTAGAACATTTTTATCACCCCAGAAGAAACCCCGTACCTCTTAGCAGTCACTCCCCATTCCTCACAACACCCCAGCCCTAGGCCACCACTAATCTACTTCTGTCTCCACAGGTTTCCTATTCTGGCTAGACATTACATATAATGGAACCATACAATATATGGCCTTTTGTGTCTGGATTCTCTCACTTAGCATAATGTTTTCCATGTTGTAGCGTGTGTCGATACCTCATTCCTTTTATGGCTGAATAATATTCCATTGTATGGACAGACCTGTTTCTGTTTATCCATGCATCAGTTAATGAAAAGTAGTTTCCATTTCCTGACTATTACGAATAATACCACTGTGAACATGAATGTATAATTTTTATGTGGACACATATTTTCATTTCTCTTGGGAGGAGCCTTCACTCTTAATCACATACAATGAGATTCAATAACAACATGTCTATAAAGCCCCGGCATATACTGAATGTTCACACAGTGACAGCTATTTATAGGTTAGGTTACATAGTAAGGGATGCCCCAGTGTAGCTGGTAATGGAAGCCCCCGTTATCCTCACCCCAGCATTGAGTCCCCAGCTTGTCTGCCCACAGACACTGCAAAGGCATAAAAATGCTTGGACAAGGCCCCCTGCTCTTTGCAGGTCAAATCACACCTCGCTAGTGGCATAGCAGAGAGGAGCAGGGAAAGAATCAGGAGCCTTGGGCCATGTCTCTGCTAAGCTGCTAATTTGAATGTGACATCTGGGGCCTCAGTTTCCCTACTCAGAGAGTGGGCGTGGGGTAGCCGGTGGTTGTGGCTCTTATGTGTGGCTCACTTAGCTTCTTCCTGTTCCCCAGGTTGTGGTTCCGCCAATGATCCTGTGAGTGCTGGGGAGTCACTGCTGCCCCTAGGGGCCCCTGTCCTGGATTGGTCCACCTGCCTGCCGCCAGCATGGCGTCCGACACCCCCGAGTCCCTGATGGCCCTCTGCACCGACTTCTGCCTGCGCAACCTGGATGGCACATTGGGCTACCTGCTGGACAAGGAGACTCTGCGGCTGCATCCAGACATCTTCCTGCCCAGCGAGATCTGTGACCGGCTCGTCAATGAGTGAGCAGTGGGGGCGCTGGGGCACGGGCATGAGTCTTAGCATGAGCGCACGTGGAGGCTCTGGGACCATCGTGTGCACCATACGGGGATGTGGCTATGGATACACACGTGTGAGAGGGTGTGCACACACTTGGGTATCTGTGGGTGCAGGAGAACAAAGTTACATGTGTGCACGTTGGTATGTGTATGGAGGTGTGTGCATGTGAAGGAATGGGTGTATATACACACATGGGCTTCTGCAGCATGGGATATGTTTGAGTGTGTAACCGTAAGTGTGCATTACATCTATGAGAGGGTATAAAAACCTGCATATGGGGCACTTGGGTGGTTCAGATGGTTAAGCGTCTACCTTCGGCTCAGGTCAGGGTCCTGGGATCAAGCCCTGTATCGGGCTCCCTGCTCAGTAGCGAGTCTGCTTCGCCCTCTCCCTCTGCCCCTCCCCCACCGCTCATGCTCTCTCTCTCTCGCTCTGCTGTCTCTCTCAAATCAGTAAATAAAACCTTTAGGGCGCCTGGGTGGCTCAGTTGGTTAAGCGACTGCCTTCGGCTCAGGTCATGATCCTGGAGTCCCGGGATCGAGTCCCGCATCGGGCTCCCTGCTCGGCAGGGAGTCTGCTTCTCCCTCTGACCCTCCCCCCTCTCATGTGCTCTCTCTCATTCTCTCTCTCTCAAATAAGTAAATAAAATCTTTAAAAAAAAAAATAAATAAAACCTTTAAAAAAAAAGGAAGAAGAAAAAAGAAACCTCAAAAACTAATTATGTAATGTATGGTGATTAACATAACATAATAATAAAAAAAAGAAAAGAAAAAGAAAGAAAAAAGAAACCTGGGGCGCCTGGGTGGCTCAGATGGTTAAGCGTCTGCCTTCGGCTCAGGTCATGGTCCCAGTGTCCTGGGATCGAGTCCCGCATCGGGCTCCCTGCTCCTTGGGAGCCTGCTTCTCCCTCTGCCTCTCTCTCTCTCTCTGTCTCTCATGAATAAATAAATAAAATCTTTAAAAAAAAAAAAAAAGAAACCTGCATATAAATGAAGGAGTTCTGTGCTGTTCTGTGTGTGTGCACGCATACCTGTGCCTACAAACACATGTCTGTGTGTGCACATGGCCACAAACATGTTTATGCTCTGGTACACAAATAATGGATCTATGCCCAGGAATCGAATCATTCAGAAAATCTTTATGTGGACCCTCCAGGGGACTCCCCACTATTAGAGGCTCCTAGCAATAGGATATGCATTCACTCACCTCAGGGAGTTCAGTCTAGATGCCCAGAAGGGAAATTGTTAGACCAAACAGTTGCACATAAAAGTGGGAACTTGTGGGGCACCTGGCTGGCTCAGTCAGTGGAGCGTGCGACTCTTGATCTTGGGGTTGTGAGTTTGAACTCCACATTGGGTGTGGAGTTTATTCAAAAATAAAATCTTTAAAAAAAATTTTTTTTTAATATTTACTTATTTGAGAAATAGAGGGGCAGGAGGGCAGGAGGGGCAGAGGGAGCGGGAAAAGCAGGCTCCCAGCCGAGCAGGGAGCCCGATGTGGGGCTTGATCCCAGAACCCTGGGATCATGACCTGAGCCAAAGGCAGACACTTAATGGACTGAGCCACCCAGGTGCCCCAAAATCTTTTTTTAAAAATGTATTTCTTTATTTGAGAGAGCACAAGTGGGAGAGGCAGGAGGGAGAGGGAGAGAGAGAATCCCAAGCAGACTCCCCACTGAGCCAAATACAGGGCTCCATCCCAAGACCCTGAGATCATGACCTGAGCCGAAATCAAAAATCTTTAAAGACTAAAATAAAATAGGGAGCGCCTGGGTGGCTCAGTCGGTTGAGTGGCTGACTCTTGATTTTGGCTCAGGTCATGGTCTCAGGGCCATGAGCTCGAGCCCCACATTGGACTCCACACTCACCAGGGAGTCTGATTCTCTCTCTCCCTATCCCTCTACCCCTCCCCTGCTTGCTCTCTCTCTGTCTCAAATAAATCTTAAAAACATAAATAAATAAAATAAAATCTGAATAAAAGAAAGGAGAAAGAGTGGGAACTTGTGTGTGACCAGAGGACAGAGCCCGACTTGTAATCATATTCTGAGCATTTAATGTGGGTCAGGTACTCGCTTGGACGCTTTGCAGACCAGAGTTATGTCCATTTTACAGATGAAGAAACTAAAGTCTGGGGAAGTTCCATTACTCGTGTCAAGTTGCCCAAGTAGTGAACAGCCAAGCTAGGATTTAGAGTCCAGAGTGTTTGACTCCCAAGCCTTTTCCATCAGACCAAGATTCTTGTATCAAGTGTCATCTCAAACAGGGTTTTATTGAGTGCTTTGGCCCTGCACCCAGCTGGGAATGTTAAACCCCTTGGCTTAATCTTCGTGTTGGAAAGGGTCCTGGGAGGGGCCAGTCAAGGAACAGAAGCTGGGCCGGTCAAGGAACAGAAGCTGGCTTAAAATGAGGAATGTGGACGTGTGTGTTTGTTATAGATGTGTACGGCTCTGGGAGGAAGAGTTTGGGATTTGCTATTGATTACAGGCCCCTTCATCACCTTTGCCCTCCTGGTGCCTGGGGCCACCCTTCATCTTACCTGCAAGGGGGTCAGGATCCAAGCAGGTGCTCTTAGAAAGAGGGGCAGGGGACAGAGGAGATGGAAGCTGCTGATGGGTGGTGAGGGAAGGTTCCAGGGACAGGATGCCTGGAGCTGAGCCTTTAGGGAGGACAAGGGTCCCCGGGCCCCTCCCACTAGCCAGGCTTTCCTCCCTCCCAGGTATGTGGAGCTGGTCAACGCCGCCTGCAACTTTGAGCCACACGAGAGCTTCTTCAGCCTTTTCTCAGACCCCCGCAGCACCCGCCTCACCCGGATCCACCTCCGCGAGGACCTGGTGCAGGACCAGGACCTGGAGGCCATCCGCAAGCAGGTGAGACCTGCATCACCAGCCAGGGGGTTGGCCATGGGGAGGCCGGCCAGAGAGGGTCAGTGAGTCAAGGGCCGGGCCGCTCACCTCCAGCACAAGAATCTGGCGCGCCCCCTCCTTATGCCCGCCCCTCCCCAAGCCTGCCTGTGGTCTGGGGTCAGGCCTGGGGGTCACCGGAGGCGGGGGTTGGTGGGCTGTGGTGATGACGGAGCTGTGCCTGCTACCAGGACCTGGTGGAGCTGTACCTGACCAACTGCGAGAAGCTGTCCGCCAAGAGTCTGCAGACGCTGAGGAGCTTTAGCCACACCCTGGTGTCCTTGAGCCTCTTCGGCTGTGCAAACATTTTCTACGAGGAGGAGAACCCAGGGGGCTGTGAAGACGAGTGCCTCGTCAACCCCACCTGCCAGGTGCTGGTCAAGGACTTCACCTTTGAGGGCTTTAGCCGCCTACGCTTCCTCAACTTGGGTCGCATGATCGACGGGGTCCCTGTGGAATCCCTGCTCCGGCCACTCAACTCCCTGGCTGCCTTGGACCTCTCAGGCATCCAGACGAGCGACGCGGCCTTCCTAACCCAGTGGAAAGACAGCCTGGTGTCCCTTGTGCTCTACAACATGGACCTTTCAGACGATCACATCCGGGTCATCGTCCAGCTGCACAAGCTGCGGTGAGCTGCTGGCCCGGAGCTCACTGGGGTAAGGGTGGGGGGTGGGGGGTGGCAGTCCCAGGAGGTTTGTGAGCCCCTGGCCAGGCAGAAGTGGGTTTGGAAGAGACAGTCCCCTTCCTTGAGCCCAGTGTTGTGGCTGCATCCTGGCTGTTCAGGGCCTTGGGGTGCCAGCAGGCTCTTCCCCAGAATGCCCTGGGGCTGTTGTGGCAGGGATGGGCCCTCGCCTGCCATGGGCTGAAAGAGCAGGGGTCTCCGAGGAAGCCCCAACCCGTGTCCAGCTCCTGACCTTTGGCCCCCACTCCAATCTCCAGACACCTGGACATCTCCCGAGACCGCCTCTCCAGCTACTACAAGTTCAAGCTGACTCGCAAGGTGCTGAGCCTCTTTGTGCAAAAGCTGGGGAACCTGATGTCCCTGGACATCTCTGGCCACATGATCCTGGAGAACTGCAGCATCTCCAAGATGGACGAGGAGGCAGGGCAGACTAGGTGGGGACCCCCCCGCCATGGTTGCCAGCAGGGTGTCACTCAAAAGCATTTACCGAGCCAAGTCCTGTGCTGGGTGCTAGCGATAAAGAAACGAAGCAGGCCCTGCCCTCTTGAGTCTGTACGAGCTAATGGGGACAGAGGAGTCATCAGTAGGACTGTGGTAGGGGAGGCACAGGGCTGTGGGGCTGCCCTGAGGATCAGGAAAGAGGAAGGAAGAATGGCATCCAAGCTGTCCTGAAAGCTCCTTCTGAGTTTGCCAGAGGAAAGGTGTTCCAGCAGAGGGAACAGCATACACAAAGACTGGAAGGTGCAAGCTTGAGGAGTGACCAGGAAATTAGGACACTCAGCCTGGCTAGAGACGGGTGGTGGTAGTAGGATGGGCCAGCAGTGTCCACCATGCATTAGGTATCACAGCAGATAGGTTGCTTCCTGGCTTGGTTGGTTGAGACATCCGATTCAAACCCATCCAGCTATAATTGGCTCTAAGCCCTATTACCAGCCATACGTTCGTGGGGTTTGGTTGATGAGCATGTCCTTCATGATTGTTGGTAGAACTTTACATAAAGTGGACAAGTCCTCACTAGAAGGGCACATAGTATTTTCTAAAGATGGTTGCACAGTATCTCCCACCCCACATGTTATATAGTTTGACCTTGCCACCTTTCCGTCAAGAGGTGGGGGGCCTATGTCCCAAAAGATGAGGCAGGAAGGCCTAGAAGAGGGCCCCAAGTAAATGCCTAGCCACCCTCAGGGAGAAGCCCTCCTGAATGAACCCAGGGCAGCCCCAGTCCATAGGCCACTGACCCGACATCCTCTTCCCCCAGCATTGAGCCTTCCAAGAGCAGCATCATGCCTTTCCGGGCCCTGAAGAGGCCACTGCAGTTCCTTGGGCTCTTCGAGACCTCCCTGTGCCGCCTGACACACATTCCCGCCTACAAAGTGAGAGAGGGAGTCGGGGAGGGGAAGAATACGGAGCCCTGGGACAAGGGAAGGGGGTGGGCTGGGGGCCCAACGGTGTCTGCCGTGGGGATAGAGATGGAGCTGGGATCTAGGGATCCTACCACTTGGCCTCTTCCGGGTGGTTCTGAGCATGTTTCATTCCCAGGTAAGTGGTGACAAAAATGAGGAGCAGGTGCTGAATGCCATAGAGGCCTACACAGAGCATAGGCCTGAGATCACCTCCCGAGCCATCAACCTGCTTTTTGACATCGCACGCATCGAGCGCTGCAACCAACTTCTTCGGGCCTTGAAGGTCAGCCTCAACCCCGGGGGTCCTCGGTCTCCTGCCCATCCCCAGCTGGCAGGTGCTGGATTTGATTGAGCCAGAGCCCCCGTCCCTCCTCTGCACCTCCTCCTCATCCCCAGGACACCAGCAGTCCTACCCCCGAACCCCAGGCCTAACTTGTCCCAGCACTGGCCTTATCCCAGACCTGTGGCCCTATCCTAGTTTCTGTCCCCATCCTAGTTTCTGTCCCCAATCCTCACTTCTGCTCTCAGAGAACAGGATTGGGATAAGCTGTAGCCCAGAGGACCTATCCCAGCTCCCTGGCAGAGCCCTAGGCCTGGCCTTGCACAGCTTGAACGGAACTTGCCAACCCAGGCCTATCCTGTCTTCCTACAGCTGGTCATCACGGCCCTCAAGTGCCACAAGTATGACAAGAACATTCAAGTCACGGGCAGCGCTGCCCTCTTCTACCTGACCAATTCTGAGTACCGCTCAGAGCAGAGCGTCAAGCTACGCCGACAGGTCATCCAGGTGGTGCTGAATGGCATGGAATCCTACCAGGAGGTGACGGTGAGCCCCCTACCCACGACAGCCCTGCATGCTCAGGCCCAGCCCCTCCTTTTCCTATGCACCCTGTGTCCCAGCCTCACCAACCTGGTCCCTCAGGGGCCATCCTTGTTCTCACCCTTTTCTGCCTGGCTCTCTACTGCACACCCCCCGCTTACCCACAGCATCCCTCCCAGACTCTGGGACCTGGCATTCAGGACCCTGTATTCCGGCCCCACCTGACCAGTCCATCCCCCATGGCCATCCCCCACCCAGGGACCCTGTTCTGCCCCTGGGCCTCTGCTCATGCTGACTCTTTAGCCCTTCTGCCCAGTAACACTCTGCTGCCGGGGGAGGGGGGATTGTTTTCCAATAGCTGCTTCTATTATAAAAGTCACACAAATTTTGACCTTAGAAAAACTGTAATTACAGATAGAAAGAAAAAAAAAATACATCCATAATCCCACCACACAGAGATAGCCACTGTTGGTTGATGTTGGATACCTGTTCTGGATTTCGCCCGTGCATGTTTATTTAGTAGATGGGGTCATTCTGCACTTACTGTTTGCATAATGTGGATTTTTATTTCAACAGTGTCTTATGAATGTGAACATCTCCCACATCAACAAACATTTTTACAACAGAATTCTTAAAATAATGTTTCTTTTCTGATCATAAAAGTAAGACATCTAATGCTTGAAAACAAACAAATTCAAGCACCATTGACCCTTGAACCACACGGGTTTCAACTGTGCGGGTTCACTTAGATGCAGATTTCTTCTTTAAAGATTTTATTTATTTATTTGAGAGAGAGAGAGAAAGAGTTGGGGGAGGAGCAGAGGAAGAGGGACAAGCCGACTCCATGCTGAGCACAGAGCCACGGAGCCACGGAGCCCGGAGCTCGATGGAGGGCTCGATCCCACGACTCTGAGATCATGACCTGAGCTGAAATCAAGAGTCAGATGCTCAACCTACTGAGCCACCCAGGCACCCATTTTTTTAAAAAACAGATTTATTTAGGGGTGCCTGGGTGGCGCAATCGTTAAGCATCTGCCTTCGGCTCAGGTCATGGTCCCAGGGTCCTGGGATCGAGCCCCGCATCGGGCTCCCTGCTCAGCGGGAAGCCTGCTTCTCCCTCTCCCACTCCCCCTGCTTGTGTTCCCGCTCTTGCTGTGTCTCTCTCTGTCAAATAAATAAATAAAATCTTAAAAAAAAAACAGATTTATTTATTTATTTGAGAGAGAGAGAGAAATCAAGCAGTAGCAGGGGGGAAGGGCAGAGGGAGAGAGAGAAACTTAGGCAGGCTCCATGCCTAGCACGGGGCCCGACACGGGGCTCTATCTCACAACCCTGAGACCATGACCTGAGCCAAAATCAAGAGTCTGCACACTTAACTGACTGAGCCACCCAGGCACCCCAGATGCAGGTTTTATTTGACAAATAGAGTATACACTGTCAATGTATTTTTCTCTTCCTCATGATTTCCTTACATATTCTTTGCTCTAACTTACTTTATCTTAAGACTACAATATGTACCACATATAACGTGCAAAATGTGTTCATTGACTATTGATGTTATGTAGTCAACGGTAGGGTATTAGTTAGTGGTGAAGTTCTGGGAGGAGTCAGAAGTTATGCGTGGATTTTCAGCTGCATGGCAGTGGGTGGGGAGGAGGTTGGTGCCCCTAACTCTCAGGTTATCCAAGGGTCGACCATGATATGAAAATGTGTTGGGACGCCTGGGTGACTCAATCAGTTAAGTGTCTGACTTCGGCTCAGGTCATGATCCCAGGGTCCTGGGATCGAGTCCCTTGTCGGGCTCCTTGCTCAGCAGGAAGCCCGCTTCTCCCTCTCCCTCCGCCTGCCACTCCCCCTGCTTGTGCTCTCTCTCTGTGTGTCAAATAAATAAATAAAATCTTAAAAAAAAAAAAAAGAAAGAAAATGTGTTAACTACAGAGTGAAAGTTGTCCCCAGTCCAGCTCTCCTCCCCCTCGCAGCTGGGCTTAACCGTTGTTTTATAGTTGTTGGTATCAGCACAGTGTTCAGCGTCCTCATCCAGGAAAGGCCGCTCTGGAGCAGACTGTGCACTGGAGCTGGGAGGCAGTGGCCAAGCCCCGTCCCCACAGAGTAGCAGGCCGGGCTGACCCACAGGCCCGGGCTACAGTCACTGAGTTAGCCCCTGTGGTTGAACATTTAGGTGACTTTTTTCTTGTGTGCTATTTCAAATAAGGCTTTACTGACTCTACTCAATTGCTTATCCTTATAATACATGACTAAAAGGGACATTGCTGGGGCAGTGAATGGGTAGGTGTATTTTTAAAGCATTTAGGACGTACTTTCAAATCATCCTCCAGAAAGTCTCTGTAGGGATGAGAAGGCCTGCTTTCCCACTGCCTGCCAACTCCAGACTTTAGAGCAGCTGTTTTCTACATTGAAATTGATCTTATCATCAGGTAAAAGGGCTGTCTTTTTTTTTCTTTTTTTTTGACAAAAATGCTAGTTGAAGACTCCCAAACAAATTAATAAACTCTATCAAAGAAATGGAAATTAAAATGATGAGATACCACATTTCATCTCAAGAGACCGATGATCCCCAACGTTGACAGAGGTCAGGGGAGAATACTTTCACATACTTCTCACTGGTGAGGTATGAACTGTACCACCGTTTTGGAGACCAGCTGGCAGAATTTGCCAAAACTGGAAATGCATTGATTTTTGGGGCCTATGTATTCCATAATTCAAATGTATTTTAGAGGAAAAAGATATACATACATCCACCCTTTTTAATTAAAGATAAATTAGAGGAAACCAGAATGTTTTAGCAATAGGGACCTGGAAAAGTAACATACCCCCACAATGGGATATTATGGTAAATCTGTACATCCCTAATGTGGAAAGATGTCCACTGCATATTGCTAAGTGAAAAGTTTTGGACCAATATGTATAATATCTTTTTTTGCCTCACTTCTCCCCCAAATATATATTTGTATTTGCGTGATAGAAAAATCTAGAAGGACATGCACCAAACTTTTAATAGCGATTACTTCTGGGGAATAAAGTGAGAGACTTTAACTTTTTGCTCAAATACTAATATTTGAACTTTTTACAGTAAGTATTGGCTCTTATAATTTAAAATAAATTTTTTCTCAAATTAAAAAATGTATGTGTAATTTGGGGGGGGAAGTTAACTAAGGGGCTACCCTCTAAATTACGTAATTAATGAAGTACAATAATCTCCCAAAATCTAACGAGAAAGGATGGAAGGAAATTAAATTACAGGCAAATGCTCCAAGAATACTTAAAAAAAAAAAAAACCCACAGACAACACAAAAAGAAATCAAAGATGTCAAGGAGCATGAGGCCTCCTTCTCTGCCAGTAGGACTCCAAACTGGTACAGCCACTTTGGTAAACAGTCTGGTTCACCTGGTCAAGTCGAAGACATGCACGCCGTGTGTGACCCGGAAGAAACCATGTGTGTGGACGCCAGATGCATGCACGAGCATCGTTTGAAGTGCCAAACACTGAAGCCCCCTCAGATGTCCACCAACAGTGGGATGGGTGAATAAATTCAAGTACTGTAATGCAGTGGACAAATGAATGCTTTTCAGCTGCTTATAACAACATAGTTGATCTTGCAAACCTATGGTAAACAACAATAAGCAAGATGCTAGAGAACCTTTCGTGTAGACTAGCAGGGACAGTAGTTCTCTGTAGTGTGGAGAGGGGCTGATGACCAGGAAGGGACCTGTGGGGGTTTCCGGGTGCTGGCAGTATTCTATTTCCTGACCCAGGCGGTGGTTACATGGTTGCCGAAAAGCTTGTTTGCTTCATAAATGCTCATAAAACTATACATTTGTGTTTTATGTCCTCTCTGTATGAAAATTATATTTTACAGTTTTTTTAAACATTAAAAAAAAAAAATAGCCGTGGAGTCTCCTCTTCCAGAAAGCCTTCCTGGACCACTACAGCTCTGGATGATCTCACGCCTCTAGAGCGCCCCTGGAGTCCAGCTCCCAAGTCCGACCCTGACTGTGCTTCCCTTGTCTCCTGTCCCGGCCCAGGTCCAGCGGAACTGCTGTCTGACCCTCTGTAACTTCAGCATCCCCGAGGAGCTGGAATTCCAGTACCGCCGGGTCAACGAGCTCCTGCTCAGCATCCTGAACCCCACTCGGCAGGACGAGTCGATCCAGCGCATCGCTGTGCACCTGTGCAACGCCCTGGTCTGCCAAGTGGACAATGACCACAAGGAGGCCGTGGGCAAGATGGGCTTCGTTGTGGTGCGTGCCCTCGGGCGGCCCCGCCTCCCCTCCCTCCCTGCCTGCCTTCTCCAGAGCCCCTCTGCCCCCTGAAGGATTTCAGCTCGACCAAAGGAAGAATCTCCTCACCATGAATGTAGCTTATGTCCCCGTAGGTTTGCTCCGCCTAAAACATTCTGGCATCTTCTCCCAGCCGCTCCAGCTGCCCACTTGGTCCCACCATCCAAGCCACTCTTGGCTCCTTGGACCAGGTCCCCTATTAGGTCTTTCTCACTGGGGTTAAATAAGTATCTGAGGGACTGTCTGTTTAATGTCGGCCTCCCCACTGGGTTGTGAGTTCTGTAGGGAAAGATGCCACACCTGTTCCTTCTTCCGTCATGACATCCCCAGCACTTTCTAGCATGGGGCCTGGCACACAGTGGGGAGAGTAAGTATTTGCTGAAGAGTGGAAGGAAAGAATGAGGAAGGAGCATCTGGTCTCCTCCTCTTACTTTAGCGCTGGATAGGCTGGAGCCCACAGAGGGGAGGGCCAGGCCCAAAGCTACACAGGGAACCAGGGTTGAGCCAGGACTAGCACCCAGGTCTCCCGATGCTAGGGACCAAGTCTGTGGGTCGCACTTCTTCAAACAGCCCCCCTAGACCAGATAGGCACATTTGGTCTTGTCAGGATGCATTAGCCAGGAGTAGAAGTGCTGACTCTCCTCTCTCCATCTTGGTTCTTGGGGGACACAGTAGCTCTTGAACCCTGGCCCCCCGCAAGTTCTCTTCTCTGCCCACAGACCATGCTGAAGCTGATTCAGAAGAAGCTGCTGGATAAGATCGTAAGTCGAGCCTTCATGAAGCCACTCTGCCCCTCCCCTAGCCCAAGAGGGGTTGGTTTATCCCCGGAGGATACCCAGGTTTTGTTAGGGGGCACCCTCACAGGTGTCAGGAGCCTGCAGGGCCCTCCAGGCGAGCTGTGCTGAGCTTACCTCTCCCTTCAGTGTGACCAGGTGATGGAGTTCTCCTGGAGTGCCCTGTGGAACATCACGGACGAGACGCCCGACAACTGCGAGATGTTCCTCAATTTCAATGGCATGAAGCTCTTCCTGGACTGCCTGAAGGTACTGCCCGTGTCCAGCGAGGCGGCCTCCTTGACCACGCACACGGCCACTCTTCTGTCCCCAGGCGTCCCACCACCCAGATCCGTCAGCAACCCCTCTCCCCATGGTTCCCACGGAAGGGCAGTGGGGGCCGACTTACAGGCCCACCCCTCTCTTAGAGCCCTCCCTCCAAGGGAAAACCCAGTCCCATCCTTCTCCACAGCAATTTCTCGGGCTGCCCACAGTCTGGCTGGGGTTCACTGGGATGTCAGCTGGATAGAATTCTGTCCAGGAGGATGGTCTTTTAAAAGTCATCCTTGGGGCACCTGGCTGGCTCAGTTGGTAGAGCATATGACTCTTGATCTCAGGGTCATGGGTTCAAGCCCCACGTTGGGCATAGAGCTTCCTTTAAATAAAATAAATAAATAAATAAATAAATAAATAAATAAATAGTAGCAATTATAAAAAATAAATATAAAACTCATTTTTTATTTTCTTGCTCTAGTTTCTACAAAGTTTCCCTTCAACTAATATTTGAGTTTTTGGCAAATAGAACCATGTTTGTCCTCTTTGGAGTTTTTTAGGTCAGATCTCCACTCAGCCTTTGATTTTGTAGCAAGGAGTCCCCACCATTTGAATCCCGTATGGTATGTACCCAGCACTGTACTTGGTGCAATAGAAGGTGTGAGGGCAGCATATTGCTCCCCCTCTTTGTCTAGGTGGAGTGGCCAGATACCCATAAAGTTTCTAGGTTAACAGTACCAGACACTTCACAACAAAACAGTACCAGACACTAATTAAGTCCTAATCGATGTGGCCCCAATGGCTCTCATTTTGCCAGGAATTCCCAGAGAAGCAGGAACTGCATCGGAACATGCTAGGACTCTTGGGAAACGTGGCCGAGGTGAAGGAGCTGCGGCCCCAGCTAATGACTTCCCAGTTTATCAGTGTCTTCAGGTTGGTATTTCTTTCCCTTTTTGCCTTGGCTGCCAGGATGCTCAGGGCTATAATCTGTGTTCAGTTGCAGCAACTGCTCTCTGCCCAGGTTTCCATTAGAAATGTCACCTTCCATCTACAAGTGGTTTCTCTCAAGCCTCCATAAATGGTCCTCTTGTAGCTGTGTCTTCAGCGACCTCAGATCTTTAGAATAGTCACCTGTGTATGGATAATAGATGATAAGTCAGCAACACCTCTGGCATCCGGTTTGTAAGCTGGGGCCCAGCAGCTGGTGTCTGAAGACGGACTTGGAGGGATTTTTCTCTCTCCTTCTTGGCAGCAACCTGCTGGAGAGCAAGGCTGACGGGATCGAGGTTTCATACAACGCCTGCGGTGTCCTTTCCCACATCATGTTCGATGGGCCCGAGGCGTGGGGCATCTGCGAACCCCAGCGGGAGGAGGTGGAGGAGCGCATGTGGGCAGCCATCCAGAGCTGGGACATCAACTCTCGGAGAAACATCAATTACAGGTGTGGAGCGGGGATGGCAGGGAGGAATGTGCGAGTGGGGTCCGTGGGCAGACAGGACGCTCGTTCCTAGCAAGGCCTTTCTTCTCGTCTCCTGTCGGCTGTCCCTGAGGGACAGCCCCCACACAGCACACATCTCACCCATAAAGCTGGGTGCATCTTTCATGTACATCAGTGTACCCAAAGTTTGCTGTTTACAAACATTTGAGACGTGTTTAATTGTGGGACGAAAGAAAAAGAGGAAAATAGCGACACACACTAGGGAACAAAACAGAAACCATTCGTGAGCTCGCTCCCCGAAAGAACCCCTGCTCACAGTCTGGCGCCCCCCTCCCAGCACTTTCCCTCTGCACTGAGTTCGTTCTTTGCAGTGCAGCTGGTGTCCAGTCTTCCTATCTTGTGGCTGGATTTGCAGCCATAAGATATGGGTCTCCCTCCTCGGGTCGTGACTGGGTCACTTTCTGGGTGTGGATGGCCCATCTTATACTGTGACACTGACATCAAAAACCCATACTGGGGGACACCTGGGTGGCTCAGTCGGTGAGGTGTCTGCCTTCAGCTCAGGTCATGATCCCGGGGTCCTGGGATCGAGCGTCGCATCGGGCTCCCTGCTCAGCGGGGAGTCTGCTTCTCCCTCTGCCTTCCCCCTGCTTGTGCTCTCTCTCTCTGATAAATGAACAAAATCTTTAAAAAAAAGAAAAGAAAAGAAAACCGACATTGGGAGGAGCAGGCTCATGCTTGCGGCTTTGCCCAGGCTCCGGTGACTGCCGTTTCCAAGGAGACATGAGGTGGAGTCACCGGCCCAGGGGGTTTGCATTTTAAGGCTCTGGGGCCATGACTCCAGGTGGCCCGTAGAAGGCCATTATAAGAAGTGCAGTCTCATTTCTGTTTCTCACGGTACTTCGCCCTGCCTCCCCAAGACCAGCTCTCTCCTCCTTGCCGGGGTCCCCCGTTTCTGCACCGCCTGATCAACGTCCCTCCTGCCTCCCTTACGTGCCTCTGCTCTTGACCTCTCTGACAAGCGAGCTCCCTTCATGGAGCCTGCAGGGTCCGATGCCCCCGCGTCCGCTGCAGCCTACTAGCCTGCTCGTGGGTTGTCTGTAGGACCCTCCAGGAAGAAGCTTTCCAGCAGGAGAAGATGCACTCCCCCAACCCTTGGCATCAGAAGTCACCCTGATCTCTCTCTTTCTGCAGGTCATTTGAGCCAATTCTTCGCCTCCTTCCCCAGGGCATCTCCCCTGTCAGCCAGCACTGGGCCACCTGGGCCCTGTACAACCTAGTGTCTGTCTACCGTGAGTACCCACTTGCCCTTTGTTCAGACACGGGGCTGCTCACCAGGCTGCAAACACACTTGCCCCCAGGGAACTTATAACCCGGGTGCGGAGTACTGAGAGAGCTGGCGTCAGTGTCTGTACCTGGGAACACAGCCCTCCACTTTCCAGCATCTGTGGGACGCCCAGCAGAATGGCTGGCCCTGCCCCCATCACCAGAAGCAAGCCTGGGAGGCCCGACGGCCCATCCAGAGTTCCCAGACAGCTTTCTTAATGCCTCCTGCTTCCATAGAAGTGAATAGTCAAAAATCTCCGTGCCTTCTGCAGGACAGAGTAAGACCAACCCAAACAAAGAACTAAGCCCCAAGGAAACAGCTTTCCAAGGGAACAGGAGAGAACTTTAACACAATTCTAACTTTATTCCTCAGAGAGCACCCCATCCTCCCATAGAAGAGCCTGAACCGTCCTCTGTTGGGTGGCTTTGGGGGGGAGGAGAAGAAGGGATAGCACTAGGAGACCTGGATGACAGGCCAGGATTGACCTTCATTCTCTTTCTTACTGGTTACGTGACCTCATGCAGGTTATTTAACCTCTCTGGGCCTCGGTTTCCTCCTCTGTAGAATGGGGACAGCGATAATGCCTACCTCATAAGATCGATGTGAAAAGAGAACCAGCACGAAGTGCCCAGCCTGGTGCCTGGATCCTGCTCAGTCCTGTTAACTGGCAAAATGGATCAGAGTGCGGGTTCTGGAGGCAGACATCTGGCTTTGAACCCTGGCTCTCCCACTGGCTGTAGCTGTGTTACTTTGAGCAGGTTTCTCAACCTCTCTGTGCCTCAATTTCCTCATCTTTAAAATGGGATAAAAATAGGATTGCTGTGAAATAAGGCATGTAAAGTGCTTGGAACAGTGCTTGGCCCATACCAACTCTTCAATAAGCATCAGCCTTGTTCATTACTACTTGAGATTAGTCTTACTAAAAAGTAGCACCTGACCTCAGAGAGGCAGTATAGTCCAGAGGGAAGAGCCCTGACCTGGGACTCCCTCGGACAAGCTTCCAGAATGACTTTGGGTGAATTGCTTCCTCCCTCTGAACCTCAGTTCTCTCATCTGTAAAATGGAGATCGTAAAAGTAGCTCTGACTACATAGAGCCACATAGAGGGGGTGGGGGTTGAGGGGTGGGGAGGGTCCACTGAAATGCCCGTGTTCTCCATGGAGCATAAAGCCCTGGATCCTGAGCACTAGAATATTCTTTATTGGCGTGAACCGTGAACCACCCAGTAATAGGAAGGAATGCTGCTTCCAACCTGGCTGGCCACCAGAATCACCTGGTAGTATACTGTTAAAAATACAAATAAATACAGGTTCCTGGGTCTGTTGACTCAGAATACCCAAGGGCAGGGCTTAGGAATCTGTATTTTTACAAAAACTTCTCTGAGAATAGAAGCCACTGGTTTGGGTGTTATTTCCCATGGGTGAGCTGTGGAAAGAAACGTGGTTGCATCCCAAAGTAGCCTTTTCCAAGGACTCACCCCTTGCTCCCCCAGTGGACCCCGGAACTCGGGCCCATGGGGCTGGGCAAACAGGTGGCTCCCAGGTGCAGCAGTCCTCACCCAGGCCTGCGTCTCCACTCCCCCCACCCCTCGGGGAGGGCAGCCCTCGCAGCAAGGGTGTGTTCTGGGCCACCGGCTGCTGGAAGACCGACCTGGTCACCTGCTGTCTGCCCCTCCCTGCAGCGGACAAGTACTGCCCCCTGCTGATCAAAGAAGGGGGGCTGCCCCTGCTGAGGGACATGATCAAGATGGCGACCGCTCGACAGGAGACGAAGGAAATGGCCCGGTAAGAGACGGGCAGTGTTTCTGCTTGCAGCCTCGGTGTGGGGGAGCGGGGGACACCGTGGGGGGCCCCCTGAGATTCGCGGGGGCAAGTTGGAGTGGAGTGTGGAGGCAGACAGCGTACTGCTCTGCAGCGGGGCCCTCCCTGAGTGTCATTTCGGCCACAGTGTGGCGGGAAACTAGATCATCCAGCTCTGCACAGAGCATCACTGCCCTCCTCTGTAAGCTTCATTTTCTCTCACTCCAATGAATTCCATCCTCTCCTCCCTGGCCCTTACCGAGTCAGGCCAGAATTCGTCATTTTTGGCCAAAGACCTTCCAATGAAAGAGGACACCACGTGGCAAAGTACATTCTAGAGAACTGGCGGGCAAGTGCAAATGGGTGTGCATATGTGGAGGTGTGAAGCCGTGCACAGGGCAGAGCTGCCAGTCCCTTTGAACATCTACCCCAGTCCCTTTGCACATCTCTGTAAGACCTGAGATGTGTATCCGAGCCAGCCGGCCTGTCTGAAGCAGGTGTGAGTGGCACCAAGAGGGAGCTCAGAAGTCACTCCACCCATCCCACTCCTGTCCCACTCTGGGCACCCCTTACTTCCTAAGAGGCAGTAGGCACCTCTTTAGCACATGGAGGCTGCAGTGAACACTGCCCCCTGCCCCCGACCAACCCAAAGGCCATCCAAGGTCCCAGGTGACACCTGACTGCAGTGGGGCAGCGGTTCTCAAGGGTCAGTCTGGAGGGGCGCGTAAGACCGGGGCTCTGAGCACCAGTGGTGGGGGTTCCCGAGACCGCTGCACCGGGCCTGGCCGCTGGAGGGTGTCAGGGGCCCTCATACTGGCACGGCTGCCCTGGCCCCACCTGGACCGCCTCGGGCCCAGGATCTCTGGGCGAATCTGACACGCAGGCAGTCTGGGGACCGCTAGTAGGCTGCCCAGGTAGGCAGGGGGAAAGTGAAGAAGGCAGCGGTACTCAAGAAAGGAGCAGGGAGGGTTGTGAAGGTCAGGCCTGAGCCAATTCAGGGGAGCCCCTAACCAGAGAGGCCCTGGGGCTGAGAGGTAGGGAAGGGGGGCCCGGGGAGGAAGGAGGAGGGCACAGGGGGCCTTTCGTATCGGTGGCCACAGGTGCCATGTCCTGGGCACTCGGCATGTGCCAGCCACCCCGCCAGCACCCCTAAACACACCTCCTCCGGCAGCATCAGCATCACTGCTGACATTTGCTAGCAAATCCAGCGGCCTCATGTGCCGGGAGGAGCCAGACCCACCCGACCCAAGGCCGCCCTCTGATCCTCTCTCTCCCGTGGTCTCCAGCAAGGTGATTGAGCACTGCAGTAACTTTAAAGAGGAGAACATGGACACGTCCAGATAGAGGCCTCCGCCCCCACGGCCGCCACTGCTCTGGACCACAAGGCCTGGAGGAAGCTCTCAAGCAGCCCGGCGGGCGGACCCCCACCCGGGAGCCTCCCGCTGGATGAAGGGACACGGGGACTATTGCACAACCGACGCTTTTCCTTAACATTAGTGAGATATATATATATTATATATATATATATATATATATTATTTTTTTTGGTTAGGAAGTGTGAAGTTTTGTGTGTATGATTTCTGTACAAAAACAAAAGAACACTCCTTGAGTCCCCGCAGCTTCCTTGGCCACTCTCAAGCCCCAACTCCAAGTCTTCATTGCTGCCGCTCACTCCTACCCCCTTCAGACTCAATGCCTCTAACGTTTTGAGAGTCCGGGCCTTTCCCAGTGACCTCAGACCCTGGCCTCGCTTCCCATTAGGAGAGGCAGCGGGCTTCTAACAGCCCAGTCCCGCACCCCAACCCACCCGCCAAAGCCTGAGAACCCCCCCTCTGGGCTCCTGGGTGTGGCTGATGGGGTTTGGGATGAAAACTAGCCCCACTGGGTCTCCCGAATGCCTTGGTGCTCCCAGCCGTGGGCCATCTGGGGCAAGGAAGTGAGTGCCCAGGCCCAGGCCGCCCCAGCCCCCGGGGATCCTCAGGGGCGGGGCTCCCAGTAGCCCCGCCAGTTCTCTGGCCAGGCCTGCCTGAGGCCACGCTGCTATGGAGGCTGCCTCCTGGTCTCCCACCAGGTCCCAGGCTACTGAAGGCCCCAGCCCAGGGCTGGTCAGAACTCAGGCAGATTCCACTGCCCCTTCTGCCAAACATATTCAGCACTCGCCCCAGCCCTGGGAGCCAGCACCGCTGGGGCCAGGGGCTTGCTCCTCACTCCCCAGCCCTTCCCCTGCCCGCAGCACCCATGGTGCCCAGGCACCCCACCAGCAGAACTGAGCCGGCCTCTTTTGCCCCTCCCCCCCCGCCCCGCTGCCCGGAGGACCCCACACGTCTCTCGGTGAGGCAGGAGGTCCCCGCTCCAGCCGGACCCGCAGCAACAGGTAGCTGCCTCCAGACCAGCACTGGGCACAGCCTACGGTGGCCCCGTTGGCCGTTCTGAGCCCCTCCTCCCTGCCCCCAGGCTTTACCTTGGGAACCTCTGTGCTGTGTTTCAGAGAAGTGTGAGCTGCAAATGTATCCTGAAATATCTTGTGGTCCTCCCTTGATGTAACTCCGAATTGCTTCTCTGGAGACAGGCGGCGGCGAGGAGACCCCCCCAGAATAGAGCGCTGGGGGAGCAGGGCCGACTCTGCAGGCATCCCCAAGGGGATGACCTTTCTTCCTTCCTCCTTCCCTGGGCCCGTGTGTGGATTCTGCTAGTATTTCTGCCTGGAGGCAGAATAGGCTGGATGAGCAGCCCAGGGGAGAGGCACCAGGCCTTCTCCCTCTGAAGTCTGTCCCTGCCAGCCCTGGGAAGGGGGCGGCTGCCCTGCGCTTCCCAAGCTTGGCAGACAGGCCACAGCTGCCCCACCCCTCCATGCTCACATGGCCTGAGCCAGACCCTGGGCAGAGCTCACATCGCGCTGCTTTACCACCTGGGGCCTGGGTAAATGTCTGTACTTTGGGATGTCACAGAAATACATTTTTGTGCAAAGTGGAAAGAGCAGAGTGTCTTTTTTTTGCAGAAGGGATGGGGTCAGGAGAGCGGCTGGAGTCACTTCGGGCACTGGGCCTTGAATGAGGGTGTGCCCGGGTCGATTCGTGTGCCCAGCCTGGAGGGCCAGTCAACTGCAACCTGGGGACAGGTGGCAGATTGGGCTGAAGTACCTGCCTCCTTTCATTCTCCCCATACCCCCATGCCCAGACATTGGGGTACACCCTGCCTGGAGCGGTCCAGTCTGATGGTAGAGACGACATTCCATGTGAGATTAGGACCCAGTGGGCAGGGAGCACAGAGAGGGTGCCTGCCGTGGGCTGGTAGGAGTGGAGGGGGACCCGCACTTCAGCGAGGGCAGAGCACCCTCAGCGTGGAGGTAAGAGACAACACGGTGTCCCCAAGCAGGCAGGGAGGCTTCTCATGAGAGGAGATGTGTAAGCTGAATCCAGCAAAAGACAAGGCAGCTGGGGGGCGCCTGGGTGGCTCAGTCGGTTAAGCGTCCGACTCTTTTTTTTTAAGATTTTATTTATTTATTTGAAGAGAGACACAGCGAGAGAGGGAACACAAGCAGGGGGAGTGGGAGAGGGAGAAGCAGGCTTCCCGCAGAGCAGGGAGCCCGATGCAGGGCTCGATTCCAGGACCCTGGGACCATGGCCTGAGCCGAAGGCAGATGCCCAACAACTGACCCACCCAGGCGCCCCTAAGCATCCGACTCTTAATTTCAGCTCAGGTCATGATCTCAGGGCCATGGGATCGAACCCCGTGTTGGGCTCCCCATTTGGTGGGTACTCTCCTTGAGATTCTCTCTCTCCCTCTCCCTCTGCCTCTCCCCTCCTCTAAAATAAATAAATTAATTAAGAAAAAAAAAAAAAAGGGCTGGCAGACTTGGCCGTGGGGGAGCCACGGAAAGAGCATGGAAAGGGCACCGCAGACAGAGGGCCCTGCTAGAGGGGCCTTCCAGGGAGAGCCAGGAAGCTGCCCCCTTAGCTGCAGCAGAGCAAAGGAACAAGGGCATGAGCAGGCGGCCACAGAGAAGCAGCTGGGCGTCCGGCTGTGTCCTGGCATAACCGCCGACCGTGCCCTCGGTGCTCCTGAGGTACTAGTAAGGCTGCGACCAATCGAGGAGAGCTGTTCCCCAAAGAGCAGTCTAGGTGCTGGTGGCCGATCAAAGGGGATCATTCCCCGACAAATGCCAGGCGGCTGTGTGCCCAATGCCCAGAGACAAAGACTCGCTCCTTGACCAAATTCTAGTCAGGCTCCCCTGGGCCCCCTTCTCAACTAGGCCTCAACCTGGGCCTATCAGAGCCCTACTATGGGCTCTCACCACAAGTGATTTTGTCCATCTCCCTCCCCTGCTTAAAACAACCACTGGGGCGCCTGGGTGGCTCAGTTGTTAAGCGCTTGTCTGCCTTGGGCTCAGGGTCCAGGGTCCTGGGATCGAGCCCCGCATCGGGCTCCCTGCTCTGCGGGAAGCCTGCTTCTCCCTCTCCCACTCCCCCTGCTTGTGTTCCCTCTCTCGCTGTGTCTCTCTCTGTCAAATAAACAAAATCTTAAAAAAAAAAACAAAAAAACACTTAACCACTAAGGTGGTTTCTAACAGCTCAAGGCTACAGCCCTAGGATGACCCCAGTCCCCCTCAAAGGGCCTGCCTGAGAGGGCTCAGGATGCCAAAAGGATTTACTGTTTATTTTAGCCACCACCTGACCAGAGCCCCCCCCCCACCACCACCCTGTCTTCGAGCATTTACTAAAAAGGGCTTACAGTTGGGACTCTTCCTCTGTCCCTTTCAAATGTATTTGTGTCTTCTATAATTCCGGAGACCGGAGAGCCATTCCTTCAAAGAGCAATGCTCAGGAAGGATCCGGCCTCCATCTCGCAGTCCCCCGGGGAGGTCAGGCACCTAACTTCAACTGTTACCAGCTAGCACACACAGCTGGCCTACTCAGCATTTACACTGAACAGCCCTTTGTAACTTTTCACTTCCCTGAGTCTGTTCAAGCCACTGCCATTCCCTCTCCCTCCACTCCCTCCTGCTCCCGTTAAAACACCCAGTCACCTCTGTACAAAGCAGAGTTGCATTCAATTTACACTGCAATAGCATGTTACTGATGAAAATCTGTCCTTACTACTTTAACTAGTGTCTGACTTTGTCTATCTTTCACACCAGCACAGGGCCTGACTCATGGAAGCTTCAGGATGATTTAAGTGTTTCCATTCAGCACACTAAGTCACCCATTGCAGTAACCAAGACTGAGTTGCAAGTGACAGTCACTCAACTCAAATACTTACCCAGGCTAGTCAAAGGTGGGAGGGAATTCATTAAGGGAACCTAGAGGTTAATATAAGCTTCAGGAATAGCTGGATCCAGGGGCCCAGACAACATTGCTAAGACTCTCTCACTCCCTCTTTCAGTGCTGCTTATCTCTATGACTCTGTGAGTTGGCTTCATTCTCTCCTGCTACAGTCTCCCTCCACATAGTGTAAAGACAGCTGCCAGTTACCCTTACATCCTATTCCTCATGCTTGAGTTGGGAGAGAACGTCCCTTTCTCTCTCCGCATTTATAGTACTCTTCTAGAATGATGCTGATTGGCTCTGCTGAGTCACATGTCCACCATCTAGGACCAATTACTGGGGGCATTGAGATAGGGAACCAGGTTTGGCCCTCTAGAGTCACATGCCCACATCTTGGCTCCTGCCATCCTGTGGAGTGAGGGACACAGTTCCTCCAGAACCACATGGGATGGGGAAGCGTCAGTTCCCCAACAGAAAAGGGGATGCTGAGCTGACAAAACAGATGCCACAAGGGGCATCTGGAGGGGCCGGAAGGGCGGATCTGTCGGAGAAAGAAGGTGGATGTTGGTATCCGTGGGAAATGTGGGTGGAAAGGCAGGACTGAATGGGGAATACCCTGGGGACACAGTTGAAGGAGTGTGAACCGTGAATGATGATGAGATTTCGTCTTAGTCTTAGATAGCCCGAAGCCTCGGGTTGGACAAGTCCTTCCGGCAGGGTGAGGTGTTGGTTTATAGCGGGGGAGACGACAGTCGCGTGCTAGACACTGACTGTACTTGCATTATTGAATCCTCCCGACCACCTGGGCGGGGGGGATGCTATCATCAGTCTCCACTACAGAGACAGAAAACAGAGCTCAGAGTGGTTCAGGAACTTGCCCAAGCTCACACAGGTAGGAAGGGGCAGCGCTGGTACTTCTGACTCTGACCCCACTTGGGCCCCTCCTACCCAGGATCTGCACCACGGACGACCACTTTGCTCTCATCCTGTTTGCAATATCTAAAAATGAATAGCAAGTCAGTAAGGGTGTCACCACGGAGCAACCGAGGCCGAATCCTTACCCTCTAGAGACCTCAGGCATCACACCTTTGAAACCGGCACAACACAAGCTGGAGTCACACCAAACACCTTGAACATGGAAGCGCCCAGGGAACTGTACGCATGCGCAAGGCCGTGGGGTTGGGGAGGGCGGGGTGGGAGCCCGAGGGGGCGGGGTCAAGACTCGCGCCTGCTCCTCGGCTTTCCCCGAAAGTTACCTGGCTGGTGGGGGCTGGGGTTGGGGGAGTTACCAGCTGCGCGCGCGCCGGCCCCGCCCCCAACCTCTTCAGGCACCTGTTGGCTCAAGGGCCCCACTCAGCCGCAGCTGCCATCCAATAGGCAGCTTCCCCGACCCAATCAGGCCCCGCCCACCCCCAGACCCACCAATCCGCGCGTGGCCGCTGCCCCTCTCTCCCTTAAAGGGCCCGCCCCTCCAGGCGCTTCTTCCGGGTGGGGCCCCAGGCGGAGGAGATGGCGCCGTGGGCGCTCCTCAGCCCTGGGGTCCTGGTTCGGACCGGGCACACTGTGCTGACCTGGGGGATCACGCTGGTGCTCTTCCTGCATGATACCGGTGAGCCGGACCCCGCGCGACCCCGGACCCACCCAATCCCGCGTGGTTCCCCAGACGTTTGGGTCTCACTGGGTCTCCTGCTGAAGCCCCAGAAATCCTGGGATTCACCCCATTTCCGCCAGCTCCTGAGCCTCGTCCCCATCTATCATTCCAAGAGCCACCTGCCTTCTGCCTAATACCCAGTTGATCCCTAATAAATCCCAGCATCTTCCTGATCCCTGCCAGATGCCCTGTGCATCCCAGGACCCATCCGGTGCCCACCAGATCCGACGAGCGACCTGAGCCCCCATCTCCCCTGATCCAGGGACCCACCCGGTCCTTCCCAGGAATTGACTCCCAACCGTCCCTCCGTAAGATTACGAGGATCAAGTAGATCAAGGACTGGCACCCCGCCCATTTCCGTAGCCACTAGCTGCCCAAGTCCAGGCTCCCCACCCTCTGGAGCAAGAAAACACCGAGGGGAGTGGCCTGTCCCGCATTTCCCCATCCTCACTTCTTGCCCTGAGGTCCTCATCCACCCCACTGCCCCGACTCCACTAACATCCTTCCCCCTCTTTACCTGCCAGGCTGCCTCCAACCCAAGTTCTCACCCTCCCTCCCTGCCAACGAGGGTAGCCCCACTCCCCCCATCCTTGCTCCAGCCTCAACCCCTGGACTGGAGGTGTTGTCACTTTCCTCTCAAGACCTTCTCAAGCCTCCTCCACGGTCTTCATTCTTAAGCCTAAAAACCTGCTCAGTCTCCCCATCAAAAAGGACCCCTCAACCCACCTTCCCTTCTCTGCTCCTTTTCACAACCGCAGGGCCCCAGAGCTGTCCACACTTTGTTATCTAACTGTCCCATGCCCCTCACTCCTCGCCCCTACTCCCCCCCCAAATCCTCATTCACCCCCATGAGTTGGACAGTCCCTGGCCAGCCCCTCCTCTGTCTCTATCTCATGGGCATATCAGACCTGGCTGGTCTCCCCATCATGGAGCCGAAGGCAGGGACCCCTCCTCCCTCTCCCACACATCTAGTCAAGTCTGGCCCCTTCACCCCCTTCCTCCTTATCTATCCATCCCTTTGTCTCCACTCTTCCTGCCTGCCTGTGCCCTTGTCTAGCTACCCTCCTCTCCCTCCCGGATAGGCTCTCTGCCTCCAGGCTTCCTCCTCCTCCCCCATCCGTCTTTTCTCCAGCATGAGGGTTTTCAGAAACAGATCTGACCCCGTAAGCTTACATGGTTCCCTATCACCCTTTGCCCTCCAGATAAAATGCAGATGAACTTTTTTTTCTTTTTTTTTTTTTTGCTGGGCCCAAACTTCTCCCTCCTGTACCCTCTGCAGTGGCCACACTTGCAGACTTGACCACTCATTAAACCCCATCCCCAGGCCTTTGCTCAGCCAGGGACAGACTCTCCACCTTCAGCTACATCCCCCTACACAGAGGGGGGATGTTCTCCTGTTCGCCTCCAGCCCCAGCCTCACTCTCCTTCTCTGGCCTCTCCAGCGCTGCGGCAGTGGGAAGAGCAGGGGGAGCTGTTCCTGCCCCTTACCTTCCTGCTCCTCGTGCTGGCCTCCCTGCTGCTCTACCTGGCCGTGTCGCTCATGGACCCGGGCTATGTGAATGTCCAGCCCCAGCCCCAGGTAACCAGGGGGCCCCTTTCTCCCACCAACAGGACACACAAGGCCCCTATAACAGTCTCATGCCAGGATCTGTGCGGAGCGCTTTGCGGGGGGTACCTCAGTGAATCCTCTTAGTGGCTCTTGAACCCCCTCCTACAATGAGGAAGTCGCCAAGGCCCAGCGAGGAGAGACAACGGACAGAGGTCACACAGCTTCGCTTCACTCGGACCAGAGCATTCTGCCATACCCTCCCCCTCCAAGACACAGGGGATGGGCCCCCAACCGCGCAGACCCAGAGCTAAGCTAGCCCCCAAGGGAAATGCCCCCCTGTACCATCTGCCTCCCCAGGGGACCCTATCTTATACCCCATCTCCCACTTTCAGGAGGAGGTCAAGGAGGAGCAGACGGCCATGGTTCCTCAAGCCATCCCCCTTCGGCACTGCAGACACTGCCTGGTGCTGGTGGGTGACCAGGGACCTCACGGGAGGGCGCAGGCCGGGGGGGGGCAAGGTGGAGACTCCCTGACCTCCTGCCCCCGTGCCGTGGCCTCCCCCTCCAGGAAGGCCTCCCAGATTGAGGCCCAGCCTCCTGACCTCGTCACTCCCCTCAGGGGAGCCGGCCTTGAGCCCTCCCCCTCCATGCCCACAGCAGCCCCTGCGGGCCCGGCACTGCCGTGAATGTCGTCGCTGCGTGCGTCGCTTCGACCACCACTGCCCCTGGATGGAGAACTGCGTGGGGGAGCGCAACCACCCGCTCTTCGTGGCCTACCTGGCACTGCAGCTGGTGGTGCTTCTGTGGGGCCTGTACCTGGCATGGTGGGTGCCCGCATGCGCCTGCAAGGCGGAGAGTGCCAGGACTCCCTCTTGGCGGCCTCGGACCCTCTCCCAAATGGCCTGCCCCTCCCAGGGCTCCCTGGGGCACCCCTGCCGTCCCCCCGCCTAGCTCCCCATCTCTGTCCTGCCCTGCAGGTCTGGCCTCCATTTCTCCCAGCCTTGGGGGCTATGGCTGCGGTCCAGCGGGCTGCTCTTTGCCACCTTCCTGCTGCTCTCCCTCTTCTCTTTGGCGGCCAGCCTGCTCCTCGCCTCACACCTCTACCTGGTGGCCAGCAACACCACCACCTGGGAGTTCATCTCCTCGCACCGCATTGCCTACCTCCGCCAGCGCTCCAGCAACCCCTTCGACCGCGGCCTGACCCGCAACCTGACCCACTTCTTCTGCGGGTGGCCCTCAGGGTCCTGGGAGACCCTCTGGGCCGAGGGAGAGGACGAGGAGGAGGAGGGCAGGAGCCAGGCTGTTTAGGGTCGCTGGAGGCAAGGCCGCCATCTTGTGCCTGAAAACCAGAGAGGATGCGCCCCGCTGGGGTCGGCCCTCAGAGGGCCTGAGGTTCTTCGCTCCTGCCCATTCCTCCCAGGCCTCAGAGCAGAGCTGAATGACAGGACCCCTGCCTCAGTGGGCAGTTCTGCCCTCCAAAGGAAGAAGGGGAGGCAGAGGACCTGTGCGGGGGCTCGGGCACCAGCGACCTGGGCTTTGGAGACCTCCACCCCGCCTCCGACGCCAGGATGCCTCCAGAGGGCACAGTTTTATAAGTTTAATAATCCATAAAGCAAGTCAAGTATTAAAAAACCCAAACCAAACTGCTCCTTGCTGTGCCGCCCTTTCTGGTCCAGGTCTCCCAGGGGGTGGGGAGCCCCCCACAGCAGCCCCGCCGCTGCCACTTCAAGGCCCAAGACCCCTGAACAACCCGGCGAGGCCCAGGCCTCCAGGGCAGGGCATGCAGCTGGGCAGACAGGGCGGACGTGCCAGAGAGGCCCTCAGGGCCCCAGGAATCCTTCTGACACAAAGTCGAAGTCTCGGAAGGCGGCCTGCTGGCGGGCGGTCAGGGGGCAGCGCGGGTCAGGCGGGGTCAGGGCCGGCGGCAGCCCCGTGAACTCGCCCTCGAAGTAGCGCAGGTCCGTAGGGCCACAGAGCGTGGGCAGGAAGGGGGGCTGGACGGTGCGGGCAAGCAGGGCCTGCCAGTCGGTGGTCTGGGGGCGAGGACAGAGCTGCCTGAGACGACGAACAGCGGCCCACGCGGCCCGACGCCTCCCACTGTGCCAGGCACCCAGCACCACTCACGCTGAAGAAAGGCTGGGTCTTGACCTCCTCCGCATCCTGCTCACCCGCCCCCAGGCGCTGCTCCGGGCACTTCTGCAGGAGCTGGGCAAGAGGACGGGGGCGCTCATGGAGGGCACTCGGCCCCAGGCACTGCCCACCTGCCCAGGTCCCCCAAGTGAGCTGGGCCACAGGGCCCCCGAGAGTGGGTGGTGAGCCACGGCCGCTGTCCAGCCCGGCCCTGCCAGCCCCTGCGCTGATTACCTTCTGAATGAGCTCGAGACCTTGCACCGACAGAAAGCGGGGATATGGGGCATCCGCGTTGACGATGCAGTCAAATACCTCCTCCTCTGTGTCCCCGGGGAATGGGCACTAGGGGGAAAGGGGGCTCAGCAGGGTGCCTGAGCCACCCCCGCCCCACCCCAACCTAGAGGCCCTGGCAGCCCAGGTCCAGTGCTCACCTCGCCCACCAGCATCTCATAGAGCAGCACACCCAACCCCCACCAGTCCACAGCCCGTGTGTAGGCCTCCTGGGTTAGCACTTCCGGGGCCAGGAACTCTGGGGTGCCGCAGAAGGTGCTCGTCCGGTCCCCAAAGCCGATCCCTGCAAACCAGCATCCACACTGGTGCCGGCCCAGTGTGTCTCATCCACATAACCTCAGTGGGTGTGAGAATCAACAGCCAACCCTCATGACCTCAGGTACCGAACCCCGTGCCAAGCCCTGCCCCATACCCTTGGAGGTGGGAGCGTTTTTATGCCATCAGACAGGAGGAAGCGGAGCCTCAGCCAAGCTCACATGCCAAGGTCATGAAGAAAAAGAACCCGGTGCCCTCTCCCACCTTGAGTACGGCCTCTCCCTCTGGCTGAGGGCAAGCTGGGGCTCTTTAAGAGCCTCTAGGGCTGGGAAGGAAAAACCAGTGTGTCCAGCTCGTCCCTGGAATGAGGGCTGGGGTGGGGGTGGCCCAGACCCTGCTGGCCTGGGCTGGGCGAGCAAGGCTGGAGGACAGGGGATCCTGGGCAGGAGGCACCCACCTTCCTTACACAGCCCAAAGTCTGCAATCTTCAGGAAACCCTGGGCATCCAGCAGAAGGTTATCCAACTTCAGGTCCCTGAGGGTGCGGGGGGCAGATCAAGGGGGCCCTGGAGCATCGCAGGAGGAGGGCAGTGGATGCTCCTTCACCACCCCACTACCCACCCCCCAGCACCTCCGGGGCAAGTTACCTGTAAATGATCTTTTTCTCATGTAAGAATTGCAACCCGAGGACCACACAGGCCAGGTAGAACCTGTGGGTGGCATGGGGGGAAGTTCAGGCCCAAGACTGTGGGGGGCAGGGCGGGGAGACACCAGGATGGCCCTGGCCCCGGCAGCCCTGGGTGGCCCAGCCAGAGTCAGGTTGGATGAGAGCCTGAGGGGAGCCTCCCGCCACGGGGAGGGGCAGGGGAGAGCGGATGCTTCTCCAGACAGTGGCCCCAAGGCTGCTGCCCGCTGACAGCCTACCCTTCTTGGGCTCTGAGATTGTGCCAGGAATGAGGCCACGTGTCCTCACGGCTTACTCTCCCACATCCTCCCAGCCACCCGCAGCTGATACTCATCACATCTGTTTTTCAAAGGAGGATCTAAGACTCCAGGTCAGGGATGCATCTGGGGTCACACAGCTAGTGGCAGACCCAGACCCCAGGGCCTGCACTCTGCTGGGCAAGAAATAACTCCAGGGGCGCCTGGGTGGCTCAGTCAGTTAAGCGTCTGCCTTCGGCTCAGGTCAGGATCCCAGGGTCCTGGAATCGAGTCCCACGTCGGGCTCCTTGCTCATCGGGGAGCCTGCTTCTCCCTCTGCCTGCCGCTCCCCCCTGCTTGTGCCCTCTCTCTCTCTTTCTCTCTCTCTGACAAATAAATAAAATCTTTAAGAAAAAAAGAAAAAAGAAATAACTCCAGCTGCTAGTCACTCACTAGTCACAGGTTCCCATACTCCACAATTTATAAACATTGGGTTCATCTACCCAACAAGCCTGTGAAATAGTTCTCATTCGCCCCATTCACAGCTCCGTAAACCAAGGCCCAAGGTCACAGTGCTGAGAGAGCTGAAGAGAGCTGACAACCAGGATTTGAACCAAGGCTTCCCTGACTCCACACCGTTCTGCTGCTGGGCACCCTGGGGGAAGCAGGGTGAAGGGAGTGGGCAGAGGGGACCGGGGAAGGCTCGCTGGAAGAGGCAGACAAGAAGGGTGGGCACCCACCGGGCCTGGGGCTCAGGGAAGACGTCCTCGTGGATCTGCATCATGAGGTCGCCACCGGGTGCAAACTCGGTCACGAAGCAGGCGTGGCTGGAGGTCTGGAAGCAGGCAAGGAGGGAGAGCAGGAAGGGGTGCCCCGTGCGGCCCACGGCCTCCAGGATGCGTTTCTCGCAATACAGGCTGCGATGGGGGAGGGGGGAGAGGGGGCGTTTGGAGGGAAGGAAGACCCCTGTTAGCTGAGCCCTGCCACCCACACAACAGCCCTGGCCCTCTGGGTCTTCAAAGTGCCAGGCGGTAGAATGATGGTTTCTACGTCTCAGGCACAGAGAAGAAGGGACCCGCCCAAGGCCACCCAATTAACCGCTGCAGGTGCTAGAGAGAGAACCCAGGACTGGCTGGCCCCAGAGGGTCACCTCTTCAAAGCCCCAGGAGCACTCAGCTGCCTTCCGGTGCCCCCAGCCCAGGCCCGCCACCCGGGGTTCCCTCCAGCGCCGGGTACCCACGGGCCTGACTACACACCTCTCCATCTCATCCCGGCTCAGCACCTCCTGCTTCTTGAGCGCTTTGATGGCGTAGTATTTCCCCGTCCCCTTGAACTGGACCAGGAGGACCTGGGGACCAGAAAGAGCTCGGGCTCCAGGTGGACAGCACGAGGCATCCTTTGCTCCCCCCACCCATGGCCCCATGGGTCACAGCCTCCTCCCAGCTCAGGGGCCTGCTCACCCACTCCCATGGTACCCTCCTCAGCCCACTACCTTTCCGAAGTGTCCCCGGCCCAGCACGGCCAAGCAGCGGAAGTCCTGAAGCCGGGGGGGTTTCCTGCAAGAGAGAAGGCACGGGAAGCCCCCTGAGACAAGAGCTGGGCCTCCATGAATTGCTGCTCCAAACCGTCCACACCCTGTCCTGGGCTGTCCCCACCAATGAGACTGGAAAGCCTGGGGGTGGGGGTGGGGGGTTCCTGGGACAGAGGTTTCCTAGAGTCTAGAATGCAGCTGGAGCTCAATAATGTGGGTTTAGTGAGTAAGAACCTGAGAGCAAGGAGCATCAGATGATGTCTGAATGGACACGCGAACACCCAAAGGAGTAGGTAAATGTCTCAAGCATAAAAGTGAGCCTGACGGGGGTACCTGGTGGCTGAGGTGGGAGGAGGCGGCCCGAGTCGCGTCCTGGGCTCCATGTGGGGGCGTTTGGTGCGCTGCGAGGGCAGAGGGGCTCAGAGCAGAGCCGGGCTTCCTGCCCTCTTTCCCTCCAGCCCCGCCACCCCTAGCCCAGCAGCCCCCGGGGGCCACCAGCACCCCCTCACCGGGATCTCCTCGGGGGTCGGCTCCCGGGGCAGGTAGAGGCGTGGGGGCTTGGGCGGGGGCCTCGTCTCTTCTCCCAGGGGGCTCTTCTTGGGTGGGAAATTACTACGTGGAGAAAGCAGACACGTGGCAGGGCACAGGCTGATGGAAGAGCCATGGGGACGGACACACAGCGATGCCAGCGACAGACAGAGGGTCACAGGGTGAGCGACACCAGTTGCACCCGGAGAGAGGCAGAGGAAGGGGGCAGCCGAGGCGGGGTGGCTCCTCACCTGGGCGAGGCAGGGTCAGTAGCTCCCCGGGGTGTGGCCGGGCTCTGGGGGCACGCTTTCGGGGGGCTGATCGTGCTTGGGGAGCTGCAGGGGGGCAGCAGGCTCATGACTAAGCGTCCCCAGGCCGCCATGCTGAGGTTCATCTGCGAAGCCCTCAGGAAGTCCTGACCTGGGACAAAAGGGGGGCTCAGTCCCAAGGCCCCCAACGGCCCCTTCCCTGCCCCCTAACTGCACAGCCCTCTCCCCGTCCGCACCTCTGCGTTTAGAGAAAATGCGTTTCTGCCTCTGCAGCCGGGGCCTCCTCTCAAAGACAGGGTCACAGAAGGTCACCTGCGGGGGCAGAGGGCAGGGCTGGAGACCGGTCCTCTCCCACCCCACCTACCGCCAGGGCACCTCGCTGCTCTCCAGGATCCCAGTCTGAGCCTCCAGTGCAATGATGCAAGAGCCAGAGGGGCCCAGAGAGAGGGATTCAGTGTCTGCCTTGGTACCAGTGGGGAAACTGAGGCCCAGAGAAGAGAGGCACTTGTCCAGGGTCGCACGTGGGGCTAGGCAGTCAGGACCAAGACGTGGGCCTCTAGACTCCCACGCGGTCCTCAGACAGGGGCTGGGGATCCTTAGATCCTGGAGACCTCCTCCCTGCGGGCCCCCATCTCCACTCCGATGTGCAGATGGGTCACCTAGTCTCGAAGGGCCTTCTAGCTCGGATGGAGCCGGGGCCCGTCCAGGGCAGGGCAGGGCAGGGCAGGCTAGGGGGCACCTGGGCAAAGAGCAGTCCCTGGGGCACCAGACTGAGGGAGAGCTGGTGACAGGCATTGTCCAGGAAGTCCTCCAGCCGCAGGAAGGCCAGGCCACACAGCTGCCGCCAGTCTCGCCAGCGCACCCCGATCTCCAGCTCCCGGGCCTGGGTCGGGGAGGCCGGGTTGAGGAGCGGGGCACGGCACGTGCCCCCACTTGGCCGGCCCCCCGCCCCGCGGCCTGAGGGCACACCTGCCCGCCCCGGGGCTCACCCGCTCCAGGGGGACAACAAAGGTCTGGTCCCAGGACTGCTTGGCCACCGGCCCCCAGCCAGTCTGGCCCACGACACGATTGTCCACCTTCAGCACAGCCAGCACCTCAGCTGTAGGGCCAGACAGGGAGTCAGGGCAGGCGAGGGGTGGGGGTCCTCTGCTGCCCCCAGCTCCCTGCGGCCCCCTACTCACTGGCCAGATCTCCTCCACCGCGCTGCGGCTTGGCCCGGCTCCGGAGCCAGCCCTGGGAGGGGCTCCCGGCCAGTGCCGCCGCTGGGGACCGTCCAGGCACGGCTGTCAGCAGCTGCTCACAGCCCAGGAGGTGGACCTCCAGCGTCCCTGCGGGGAACGTGACAGCGTCAGGTACCATTCTCCCACTGCCACACTCAGGTCTCCCAAAGATGGCCGAACCCACACCCTGCCCACATTAGTTGGGCTGTTTAGCCAGGAGACAGGATATAAAGTGGCCCCAAGTAGCCAGCCGAATTCTAGGCCTTTTAATAAGCCATGCCCTGCCCTGCCTTCCCCAACCTGTCTACTTGGCCAACTCCCAGAAGCCCTTCAAGGCTAAGTGTAGACACCACCTCCTTCAGGAAGCATTCCTGATTCCCCAACACCAGGTGAGGGAGCGCATGCAGCCCCTGTCCTTCCCCTTCTCAGCTCTGCTCACAGTAGGATGTGGCCCGTCTAACCCTGAACGAGCTCTGACCGGGGAAGGGGCTGGGCTCTCTGGCTGGCCCTGTGTCCCGGGTAGGAAGTTCAGGGTTTCCAAAGTCAGCATGCTTAGATTATTTGATGATGATAATTCAGCTACAATTCAGACAAATCCAGCTCAGGGATAAGAAAGGACTTTCCAGTAGTCCAAACTGCCCAGGACTGGGTACCACGGCCTCCAGGGCTGTGAGCTCCCCTAACACGGACGCTCTAACCATCGTCATGGTTACTCATTTAAATAACAGCTTTGCTGCTTGTGTGCGGACCATGCCGGCACTGTGCCTAGCGCTTCACACGCGACAACTCACTGAATTCCACAGCAACCCCACGGACGTAGGTGCTGTCATCAGCCCCATTTGACAGAAGCATAAACTAAGGGTCCAGAGAGCAGAAGTCTGTTGCCCCAGCTCACGCAGCTAGGGGGCTGCTGGACCAGAGTTGAAACTCTTCTCCAGAGTTCTCCCCCTCTGTTTCAGGGTGCTCGCTGGGAGAAAAGGGGAGCCCTGACGTGGGAGGGACTCCTGGCTACCTGTCATGGCGGTGGGCTTCACAAGCACCCCTGAAGGCTGGGGGTTCCCAGACCCAGCGGTCCGCAGCTCCCGGGCCACTCGGCCGCGCAGAGGATGAGCGGGAGGCAGACCCTCCAGCAGCTGCTCCAAGGCCAGCCGCAGGAGGTCCAGTTTCTGGGAGGACTCCTGCAGCTGGGCGTGAGCCTGTGGAGCGGAAACGGGCAGGGGGGACCGGTCCATGAAGCACGGCGGCCAGGGCCAGTGGCTCGGGCCACCTGCCCGCAATGAGGCCCCGCACGGCCCGGCCACAGTGCAGAGGGTGGCGTGGGGACAAGCAGACGCTCAGAGAGGAGCAGCAACGGGAGGGCACCCTGGTCTGACCTCGGCCAGCGCCTTCCGGTCTTGCGTTCGCCGGCCACCCAGCAGCTTTACCACGTTCTTGGCACCCTCGGCCACGGCAGCCTCGATGCGTAGCCGATGTCTTAGCTCCTCTGCCAGCAGCTCGGGACCTGGGAGGAGGGGTCAGCCCTCAGGCCCATGCCCTGCTCTGCCCGGCCCGGCCCCGCTTCCCCAAGCCTCACCTGGTTCCGGGGACCCACTGGCTTCCAGGCTGCTGATCTTCATCCGCAGCAGGGCCACCTTCAGCTGGCTGTCCCGCAGCATCTGCTGGGCAGCTGCCAGAAGCTTCCTCTCCTATGGGGGCATGACATATGCCCCCACCGAACCAGGGCCAGCCCTGAGCCTCCCTGGTCAGACCAAGGCTGAAGCCAAGCCTCCTTGGTTAGCCTCGGTCTGGGGCAGAGCCTCCTCCATCAGATGAGACAAGAGCTGGGGTCAAGCTTCCCCCATCCCATCAGGGCCGAGCTCCCCACATCATGCTGGGAGTTGGGGCCGCAGGTGGACCTTCCCTACTAGACTGGGAACATGGCCTGGGGTTTCCCCATTAGACCGAGTTTTGCCCTCTCTGTTAGATTAGGGGTTCAAGCCATGCCTTGCCCACCAAGCTGAGATTTGGGGGCTGTGCCTCCCCCATCAGACTAATGGTTAAGAATGGGTCTCCCTTATAGGGTCACTGGCCCAGTTGCATTCCCTCTCAGAACAGGGGCTGGGGCAGCACTTCCCCTAACAATCTGAGAGCCACATCTCCCCGCTCAGACCCCAGGAGCCTTACCTTGGGTGTGCCATTGGCATACGTGTGTGTCATATTCTCTGCCCCCTGCTTCACCTTCAGCTCCACCTGCAGCTGCCTCTGGAGAGCCTCCAGGTGCCGAGCCCTGGGCTGCGCTGCAGGTGGCTGGGGGCCCGCGGCCACAGGTTCTGTGCACAGTGTGGGGCCCATGAAGCCCTGACCCAGAGCCAAGAGCCCCCTGCCCTATGGCCTTGCTCTCTCCTCCCCTCCTGGGCAGGGGTACACCTGCAGAGGCTCTGAGAGGGCTCAGAGCCGAGGTCGAGGAGCTGGGTGGGCCCGGCACCTCCTGTCCCCAGGGGTGCGACCCCTCACTCACCGGCCAGGCCGGGCCCAGGGCCGGGCAGCAGGATGCGCGCATGCAGCGCCCTCAGCTCTCCGTGTAGCTGCTCCAGGCGGCGGTTGGAGGAGCGCAGGAGTTGCTGCACGTGGCCCAGGTGGCGGCGATCTGTGGCTACCCTCCGCAGGTTCTCTACACCCTCCTTGATTTTCAGCTCCTTCTGGATGGCCCGGCGGATCACCTCTTTCTCATCCTCCGGGGGCCGCTGCCGGGCCCCAGGCTGTGGAATAGCAGAGCAGTAATGCCCCCCGCCATCCCAGCCACCAGCGGCCTCGGGTCCCCCGAGACGGAGGGAGAAGGAGGTGTGCCCAGCAGCCAGGATGGACCCCCAGGGCTCGGGAGGCCTGACCTTCCAGCTAGTATCCCCAGGCCAGATGCAAACCCCGAAGCTATGCATTCCACCCATGTTCCTGTCCTCTGCCACTAGGGAGGAGGGAGAGGGAAAAATTGGCAATGTTTACAGTCGACTCTTGAACAACACAGGTTTGAACTGCGCGGGTCCACTTATAAGCAAATTGTTTTCAATAAACACAGTACAGGGCTGTAAATGTATTTTCTCTTCCTTACGATTTTCTTTTTTTTTTAAAGATTTTATTTATTTATTTGACACAGAGAGATAGAGAACACAAGCAGGGGGAACGGCAGGCAGAGGGAGAGGGAGAAGCAGGCTCCCTGCTGAGCAGGGAGTCCGATGTGGGACTCGATCTTAGGACCCTGGAATCATGACCTGAGCCGAAGGCAGATGCTTAACCAACTGAGCCACCCAGGCGTCCCTCCTTACGATTTTCTTAATAACGTTTCCTTTTTTTCTAGCTTCCTTTATTGTAAGAACACAGTATAGGATACACAAAACGTACAGAATAGGTGTTAGTCAACTGTTGATGTTATCGGTAAGGCTTCTGGTCGCCAGTAGGCTATTAGTAGTTAAGTTCTGGGGGAGTCAAAAGTTATACATGGATTTTCAACTGCCTGGAGGGGAGTCAGTGCCCCAGACCCCTGGGTTGTTCAAGGGACAAAAAAAGTACATGGTGTCAGGGTCTGTTCTGAGCTTTGCATACATTAATTTATCAATCCTCACAACAATCCCATGAGGTAAGTATAGTTATTATCCCCATTTTACAGATGGGGAAGCTGAGACACAGAGAGGTTAAGTGACTTGCCCATGGTCACAACACCGAGAAGGGGATGCCACCCTCTCCTCGCCAACCCATCGGGCTGCCCTCTCCAAGGCTGCGACTCCAGCTGAGATTTGGGGCCAGAAAGGAGGCTAGGGAGCCACCCAAGGTCACACAGAGAGGGCAGCCAGAGGCCTGAGTAGGGGCCAGGGATGTTCCCTCAGGTAGCAAAGCAGAGGCTCAGAGAGGGGCTGAGGAGGTCTCTGGGAGCCATTCCCAGCTCAGCTACTGGGAGGAAGTAGAGGTTTTCTCATACTTCACCCCAGGTGGGAGCAAGGAAGAGGAAAAGCTCCTTCTCAGAAGCCAACATTTCAAACCAACCAGTGCCAAAGCTGACCTCAGCCCAGGGTAACCCATGGTGCCCCCCACTCCCCATGGACTCCTCTGGGGCCTCCACCTTACCTCTCGGCTCTCCATCTCCTGAGCCCAGTGTTAGGGGTGCCACCCCAGCCTCAGGGACGCCCCCACCCCAGGCCTGCGCTGGGCTGCTGGCCTGGCTGTCAGAGGGCAGGGGCGGGACTCAGGAAATCCTTTGAGGGCCCTAGGCCAGAGGGCCAGAGCCAAAGGCCTGAGCAAACAAAGATCCCATGGAGCGGGGGGCCCGGCCACCGGGGTCCTGACTCACCCAGCTGCCGCTGCTGGGCGGAGGTTCACAGGAAATCGGAAAATGTGTACAAGCCACTCCTGGAACAGGCGGAGGGACCTCCGGAGGAAGGGGGTGGGAGGGGGCAGAGGCAGCACTTAAGGTTGCCTGAGACGGTGGGTGGGGGCACTCGAGGAGTCCTGCGGAGGACACTTTGCCCTTGGGCATACCCCATGGTCCTGTCTGCTCTGGGTTGGAATTCTGCCAAGTACACACACGTCCGCCTTTCTGCTCTACAGCTGGGACCCCACCCCATTTGCTCTGGGCAGACCTCCACCCCTCCCTCCCCACTAACAAACACACAGCTTTGGCTGCTGTGTCCACCAGCACCTATTGCCAGGGCTGGCAGGAACCCCGCCGCCCTCGCCATTTGGACTAGAACCCTCTGTGTACCCGAAGGTTCCCGCCCAGGTGCTGGGCCAGGCCCCCCCAGTTCTGTCCAATTGTGTCCAACTGGATTTTGTCCAATCCCCACATGCCTTTGTGATCTGGGAAGGACCCCCCCCCACAAGTGCACAGAGATTGGCCCCCTCCAAGTCCCTCTTCTTCCTGCACACACACACACACACACACACATTCCTCTCCCCCCAGGACTGGTCCCAATGTGCCCCCACGGCCCCCCTTTGCTTTCCAGGCAGACTCCTACCGGTCTTACAGTCCCACAGGGAAGAACCGATTTGGGGAAACTTTGGGACCCATCCTGGTGGCCCTGACTGCGGATTCGGACGTGCTCCTGCGCTGGCCTGACTAGAGGCTCTGAGTCACTTGGGGGTGATTTGGGGACGTTTTCAGGGGACATGAACGACTCACCCCCATGCTCAGGTCTGCCCTGCGAGGTGTAGCGAAGCCCGGGGCCGGGGCTGAGAAGGGACCCGGGAGGGGCTGGGGGTCGGGTCTAGGGGACGCGGCCGGAGCTCGGGGCGCCCGCGGCGTGAATGAGACTTCCCGACCCCCTCGGCCCGCGCCCGCAGCCCTGCCTCTCTGGGCGCCGTTCACCTGCCGCGGCGCCCCCTCCTCCATGGCGCCGCTCCGGCCGCTCGGCCCCTCCTCTCGACCACTGTGGTTCCGGAAGCCTCTGCCCCACCGCCAGGACTTTCAAACTTGAAACTTCCCGGGAAGCCGAGCCGCAGCCGCGGGATCGGGCGCCCCCTCCCGAGGTCGGCTGGCCCTCGCGGGACTGGGATCAGCGCCGCCTCTCGGCTGCGAGAGGTCAGCGCCCGGGACCCTACTCCTCAACCCGAGGCCCCCGCGCATCCCCGGCTCCCACGTTCCGCGGGCTTTGGGGCCCAGCGCCCCTTTCCTGAGGCCGCAGTTCCGGCTCGGTATGACGCTGAAGCCCGCCCCGGGACAGAAGGGCAGGAAGGGACATTTCCTGGGCCGGGGTTCTCTAGCTGCCCTGAGGGGTGGCAGGGTGGCGATAGCGCCGCCTGCCGGCCGCGGGACACTGCCGGGGCGGCCGGCCCGCTCCAGCCCGGCTCAGCGCCTTCCTCCGAGCCCCACCACCTGGTTCCCGCCCCCAAGTTTCTCGTAGTCTTAGATCCTTGGTGTCAAATGGGCTAATCCCAAACCTGTCTTGGCCCTGTCTAGAGTCACTACTCTAAGAAGGTATACGTCTCAAAAAAGTAAAGCCTCGCCCAAATCATGCCAAATTACAAAGGACAGATGAATAAACCAAACATCTCTGGGCACCTGGGTGGCTCAGGTCATGATCCCAAGGTCCTGGGATTGAGCCCCACGCTGGGCTCCCTGTTCAGCGGGGAGTCGGCTTCTCTCTCTCCCCCTGCTTGCACCCTCAAATAAATAAAATCTTAAAAAACAAATAAAACCAAGTTATCTCTCAGGTCCCCACCGCTCAGAGTGGAGCTTTCTGGGTCAGCCAGAGCCACTATTCTTCCCTTGCCCTAAAGAACCCATCCAAACAGAAGACACGTTTACATCTTAGGAAATAGCCACAACTTCAGGAAAGCCAATCGGTGGGCACTGACTGACCTGGCAGTGGCTTGCCTGTGTAGGAATTCTAGGATCCTGTGCTAACCAGCACTCTGTGCCAGGACTTCACTGGAAGGAGCCTGGTCCAAGGGGCTGGGAGTAGGGGTCAAATATTGAAGGTGGCTGATTTGCTGACTTGGAATAGGCACCCTCCAGTGCTTTTACTGAAGGAAATGTCACTTCCACTTTGCTCTGACCACCTCCCCAACAGAGTGGAGAAGGTGATGCTGACAAGCCATGGACAATCCTGGGTTGTCCTGCAATGGGAAATCAACCAAATGACACCAACATATGCGAAGGCAACTTGGTTCAGTGGGGGGCATGCCTACAGTTCATAATCAAAGGCAAGTCGAGACACTTTTACACATGGGCGCAGAGTTGCTGAGGGCTTAGACAACAGCACATAGTAGGCTCTTTTAAGTGGGTTATCATCAAGATGCGCTGAGCTGAATGTTAACTAAGCATAATTAAGCAAAAAGACTATCAGTTTCTGACTGCAGGTCATAAGATTGAGGGAAAGCACAAACAAGCGAGCAAAGCAGGTGTCTCCCATCTTGAGGATCATTTATCTACTCCTACAGCCAAGAAAGCTGAATTATGCGGAAGAACTCAAAACGATTTTCCAACTTTGCTGTGTTTCACTGCCTCACTGGTCAGTAAAGGAAAGGAGGTCAAAAGTAGCAGAATCCATAAACCCCAGGCTGGGCAAACCCACAAGGAAACCAAATCCTAGGCTGATGGAGGAGTCTGACCAAATAGCTTCAACTTGTCTGATACTTCATGAAATTGTAATTCTTAAGAAAATTGAAGTTCAGGCGCCTGGGTGGCTCAGTCGGTTAAGCGACTGCCTTCGGCTCAGGTCATGATCCTGGAGTCCCAGGATCGAGTCCCGCATGGGGCTCTCTGCTCGGCGGGGAATCTGCTTCTCCCTCTGACCCTCCTCCTTCTCGTGCTCTCTGTCTCTCATTCTCTTGCAAATAAATAAAATCTTTAAAAAAAAAAAAAGAAAGAAAATTGAAGTTCACTTCACATTCAACATCCAGGAAATACTGAATGGTGCACAAACAACTCTCCTGCTAATTGGCTACTAAAACTATATAAACAGGGGCGCCTGGGTGGCTCAGTTGGTTAAGCGACTGCCTTCGGCTCAGGTCATGATCCTGGAGTTCCAGGATCGAGTCCCACATCGGGCTCCCTGCTCAGCAGGGAGTCTGCTTCTCCCTCTGACCCTCCTCCCTCTCATGCTCTGTCTCTCATGGTCTCTCTCGCAAATAAATAAAATCTTAAAAAAAAAAAATTTAAAAAAAATAAAACTATATAAACATCAAAAAAAAAAAAACACCTATATAAACATCAACCCAAAAGAAACGTAAAACTTTCTGGCAGGGTACATTAAAAAAGTTTTACTTTCTTTACTTTTTCCTTCCCAGTATTGCAAACATCAATCCATCTATGTTTAGATTTGCCTCCCTTGGGTAGGAGGAGCATGTAATGTCACCAACTAATCAAGTTGGCACACACCCTCCACTATTCTTGTTCTAATCACAAAACTGCAGTCCTTTGCCTTGGACCTGAAACTTCTAAGTCTTCATGAACACAGCCACATGTTCTAAAGGGAATGGTCACTGCCGGTGTTGGGGGGGTCGGGGGGAAGGGACGCACTACTTTTCCAAAGGCTAAGATGTCCTCTTTAAACAACTGGAATGGCTATTCATTCATCTCCTAAAGAACTTGTCTTGATCTTCAGAAACTCTGAAGTTTTCATCCTTTGCAACAGAATTCCATTCTTGAAATGGCCAGAAAGACTTCATAGCAAAACTTAACCAAAATGGCAGAAAAACTAAACCTATGTTTTAGGGACCAAGTAAAACCCTGAAACCAGTTGTTATAGAGCAGTAGTGATAAAAACGACCAAATTAGCTCAGAAACACAACTGACTAGGAATCCTTTGAAGCCCAAAAGTCCCCCAAATCCATCAAGTCAAAAATCCATACCTTTTGGCAGCCAGCCAGCTAACACAAGTGAAACAGGCCAGATGTAAAACCAATCGCAACCCAAGGAGAAAGGCAGGATTCTGTGGACATTTAAAACTCTACATCCTAGAGCCAGAGCTGCGTCAACCTGCAGGGCCTGTCACAGAGGTCAGGGAACAGTTTAAGTCTTTTAGAAATCAGAAAGAACATCCTTGGAGAAACCACCTCAACTGCAGGGATGGTCTAAAAGAACATATTCCTTCAGGTTTCAAATGAAACCTAAGGATACATTACCAGATAGATACATTATCCATACATTATCCTCTGTGCCCCAGTTCATGTAGTTTACTCCCTCATAAGTGGAGTTTGGCACAGCTTTGGCAGACGCCCTCTTCCCTGAGAAAGTACCTCAACAGCCACCACTTGCCCTCCTTTTGAAATGTCCTGTACCAAAGAAGTTTTAAGCCATTCATCTGGCACTTTCCAATACACACTTACTTGCCTAAGGGCCAGCAATTGGGCAAAGTGCACTTGCTACTCTTTCCAGCACTTTCCAGCACACTCACACTGCCACTTGCCGGCCTCACAGCCCAGCTCTCCTTCACAGGATTTGCAGGCACATGGCAATCTCAAAGGTGATCTCAATAGTTGGAAGTTATCTTTAAGGGCTATTTTTTTAAAAATCACCTTCTCAAAAGGAACATTTTAAGATTGGATTAAACTCATGGTGACGTATTATAACCTGACAGCGCTCTTATCTCACCAGCCCGTAAGAAGTCAGTTTTAGTAAGCTGTTAACTTTTGAGTAACAAAAATTACAGGCCTACTTAATGAGTAATAATTCAAGCTACTAGGGATATTTTGCTAGCCAAGAGTCCTTTAAACATTGAGACTTCGATAGGAAAATATTCAATCCCTTCAGGAACTGACTACATTCCAAAGAAGTTTCTTTTCCATGACCTTTATACCTACCCTTTCATACCGACATGATCTCTGCTATACTGTACAATTTGAAGAGCAGTTCCCCCCCCCGTCACTATGAACACAAATCACACAGAAAAGCTTCCTTATGATCTCAATCCAAAAGCAAGTAACATGTCTCTACAAAACAAGGAGAATGACCCCAGTCAAAAAAAATCTTTACGTTCCTTTATTGGAGCAAGATTCCTGACCAGTATACAGTGATGTATTACTAAACAAGACCTGTGCAGAAATTACATACTATCCATCTAGACAGGTTTTCATTACACTTTGCCTATTGATGGAATAGTTCCATTTATAAAGTTTTATACATCAAAAAGCTTTGAATTTTGACCAGGCTGTCCATTAATTCATCTCTGAAAAAGTTAAGTGGCATTTAATTTTAGCTACTATAATTTACAGCATTAAAAAGTTTATGCATTAGGCAGCTTCCCAAAATGGTATCCTATGCACAATGGCATTTAGCAGAGCAGGGCCCGGCATCTCACCCGGATTCACACAGACAGGCCTCGCTGGAGAGCTATATGCTAAATAGCTAGTACTTTGAGACAAAAGTACTCCTGAGTTTCTTACCACCAATACGGACTTCTTACTCTGAGAGTCTGTCTTCTCGGCCAAATTTCATAGTACCAACGAAGACATGCCAGTAACTGCCTTGCGTGTAACTTGGCATTAGAGCACCAGGTCTGTCTGATGGTGGTGGCAGGCACTATTATTATATCCAGGTAAATAAAGGCCCATTTTTAAAAATGCCAATTTGAGACACAAATCAAGGGCACAACATAATCAGAACTGAGTTTTGAGCAATCTGGTATCCCGACTGATGTGAAGATTTCAGAAACTGACAGCAAATTGTACCCACAATGGCTCCTGGCTTTGGAGACATTACTACATTGATTCAGATCCCTTTCTCAGTCCACACAGCCCTGAGGTCACCCTGCAAAGTGCGTATCAAAAAATACGGAGTCAGGGTGACAAAGTTTGACAATATGTTATACAAGTCAAACTTGGAAAATCATATTAAATACACCTGTTCTGAGAGAAAAGCATCAAATCCTTTGTGTACACATTTAGTTTTATTGTAACAAAGCAACTTGTACACTTTTAACGTTTAAAACTGAGCATCATCTTTCCTTTCCAGTGAAACAAAAAGAAAATTTAAAAATAAACAGGAACAAAATTACAATAGAGAATGTCAATTCCAAATAAGATCCTACAGGTTCTGCTGATTCTCCCATCGAGTGGCAGGGCTCAAG
>NC_138382.1:74098339-74151353 GCF_054177405.1 Leptonychotes weddellii | reverse complement strand
GTCTCAAGGCCATGCTTACTAGAGCAAATCCCACGATGAGAAATCTTATCTACTAGTTATATTTCCAACAGGAAATTATCACTGTGAAAAATTGCTTGTTGGGGCGCCTGGGTGGCTCAGTCGTTAAGTGTCTGCCTTCAGCTCAGGTCATGATCCCAGGGTCCTGGGATCGAGCCCCGCGTCGGGCTCCCTGCTCAGCGGGGAGACTGCTTCTCCCTCTCCCACTCCCCCTGCTTGTGCTGTCAAATAAATAAATAAAACCTTAAAAAAAAAAAAAAAGTTGCTTGTCTTGGGGACACCTGGGTGGCTCAGTCAGTTAACCGTCTGCCTTCGGCTCAGGTAACGATCCCAGGGTCCTGGGATCGATGCTCAGTGGGGAGTCTGCTTCTCCCTCTCCCTCTGCCCCTCCCCACCACTCCTGCTCTCTCCGTGTCAAATAAATAAAATCTTTTAAAAAGTTGCTTTTCTTGTGGTACTGAATACCTGTCACCACACCTATGTGATCGGCGGTGACTAACTGAGGACCAATGGCAGCACCATGTTCAGTCTGGAATGCCAACACGCCGGTGACTGGACTTCACTGCTGGGGAGAAAGCCCCAGGACCCCTCCTGTCTGCGCTCTTGCTCAGGGGCTGTTTGAGCGAAACCCAAACTTTGTGATTTTAACACATTCATCTCTAAACCTGCCAGGCTTTGTAGAGAGACATAAGTCGATGGAATGGGATCTATCCTACGTAGGGGCGGCTCTTAGGACTTTTCTTGTATTTCCAACCACTTCTATCACGAGCTTGTACCACCTGAGAAATAACCTAAGAGAAGAGCTCTGTGGGAGCACCAGTGTCGCTGGATGCCTCTCTGCCTGATCCACGCAGAAAGCGTACGTGCTGCAGTGACCTCACTAACTGGCTTCAGGAAGGGGGAAGACGTCCAACCAATCACAGAATCTTTCTCTTGTTATGAAACACAGCAGTGGAAGTCTGCTTCCACTTCCCGGTCTCCGTGCAAAGCTTTCGTGGGTGAATATTCCAGGCAGATGGGCTTTGTGGGGCCACGGTGGCCCGAGCATGGGGGCGTCGGGTGTGGGAAGTGAGCGTCTCACCAGCAGGCCAGGCTCACCTTCTTGATGAGGTCCTGTCCATTGCTGCAGACGTCATTCACCCGGTCCTTGTGTACCGTGAAGTCTGTCTCAAAAGCTTCATGTTTCTTCAGTAAGCCCTGCAGCGGGAGCAGAAGGCCCAGCGGCTGAGAGCCTGGCATGCGCCGGGGGGCGGGCCCAGTCTCAGGTCGGAGGGAACCGAAGCTGTAAGGCGCCCGCCCTCACAGGCGGCCCAGTCTAGTTGGGGGCTGAGGCCACAGGGACCAACATCGACAGGTAATTATAAACGTGGTAAAACCCAGATGCAGCAAGAACAACTGGCAGATGCCGAGCTTGAGAAGGGACGCCCGGGTAGGCCTTTCCTGAAGGCGGTAAGCTCTTGCTAATCAATCAGCACAGTGTCCCTCTTCCCCTCTGGAGGACCACACAGAAAACGATAAACCCCGTGCAAGCTTAAGACAGAGCCCAACAGAGGGTTTCCCCAAGTTCCGCTCCTAAGGGACCTTCCAAGTGTCCCTGTCCCCAGTATACCTCAAGGACCAGAGACAATGGCTCTGAGTGGCCTTCCCGGGAACGGGTCCGCGCAGAGGATGGGAAATCCCTCCCTCCATCTAAGCCACCTGAAGCACCGGACCAGCCGAACAGGACACCCACTCTGAGAACGTGGCGCAGGGACTACCCAGACTCTGGGGAATGGAAACTCTGCCTCCACGGCCGGTGGCCCAGATCTGGGAACATTTGACCATAAAGTGTGGCTCCTCCCAGCAAGAGGGGAGGCGGTTCAACTAGCTCGTAGCTCTGGGCTGCTTGTGACCACTCCGACCGACAGAACACAGCACGGACGAGGTCACGTGACATCTGAGGCTAGGCCTTGAAGCTTCTGCCTCTGCCATTTTGAATGCTGCCTATGAAAACGGGCAGGGCCACTGAGGGACGGAGGCGGGGCGGGGGGGGGAATGGACGGAGCTGTGCCAGCCGCCAGCGACATGATCGTGGCTCTCTCGGGCGGTCACACAGTGTATTAAGGGCAGAGGCTGAGGTGTGTCCCCCCCAAAAGAATGACGTCCTAACCCCTGGCACCTACGAACGTGGGAGATGCAGAGATAATCAAGTGAAGACGCTCAGATGAGGTCACTGGGGTGGGACCTACTCCGGGAGGCCTGTGTCCTTCTGAGAGGGAACTCGGGACACAGGCGGCTCGGAGGGAAAGCTGCAGGCACCCGGACGCGGAGGGAAGAGGCGTGAAGAGCGGAGGCTGCGGGTTATGCTGCCACAAGCCTGGGAATACCAGCAAGAAGCTGGAGGACAGGAGCCTCCCCTAGAAGTTTCGGAGAGCGAGGCCCTGTCTGCACCTTGACTTCAGACCTCCGGCCTCCAGAACGACAGGACAATAACGCTGAGGGTGCGCCGTGGCGGCAGGCCCTGGACCCCCGCGGACCTCAGGGACCCGTGGTACCGGGGCCGCCGTCTCCGGTGTGCAGGCTGGAGGCCTGCGACCAGCCAGGGACACCGAGGCTGCCGGCCGGGAGAACAACGCGAACAGCGCGACCAAAGCCAGCTTCTCGGACCTGGATAGCGGCAAGCGTGTCTCCGTAATCCTCACTGGCTACCAGGGTCATCTTCTCGTTGATCCAGGCTTCTTCCTCTTCCACGTTGGCTACAAACTGCTGATACTCCAAGGACTCCTCCAGCCGCTGACCCCTAGTTACAGGACACACCAAACACCAGCCATTAGTGTCTTCCAATTTCAATTCTGATAGCGAACACATGTTTAAAAATGTTCCTGACGAACGTGGGACGTGACTGGTTCCATGGAGCGCTCTGTGTAACACGAAGCAGACACAGTGTTGTTCACTCATGAAATTCTGGAACCATGTGCTGGGTTCAGATCCCCGTAAGCGGACGGGCTCGGCACGGGCCGGTCGGAGCGGCTCTGGAACAAGCCGACCGTGGACCGGGCTCGCCCCGGTCGAGGGCCCAGGAGGCGGCACGGGGCCTGCCCGCACACGCACCGTCCCCACCGCTCACCGCGCCGCGGCCAGATGCTTCAGCTCCTTCCAGTGCTCCACGAACTGGGCCAGACGCTGCTGAATCTCCTCCTTGCCAATGGTGTTGTCATCAGACAGCTTCTTCCCAGTGTCTAGGACACCCTGACAGGCAAGAACGATTAGAATAACCCCGATCACCTGCTCCTAGATGCGGCCAGAAAAAGGCGTCGGCATCGAGGCCAGCACCTCTTTCTTCCAGGTTTGGAACAAGGGGTCATAGACACTGCAGACCTCAGTGGGATGAACAAGAGCAAAGGGCTTCTCTGTACGTCACATGGGCCCATCGGTCCCCGCCGCCCCCTCGGCCGCAAGCGGCCCCCTCACCTGAATCGCCGGCTCATGGGCAGCCAGTTCCGCCTCCAGCCGCTTGTGCTTCTTCCTCAGGTTCTGAACGCCTGTTAAGTCTCGGCCGTAGTCCTCAGAGCTCACCAGCAGCTTCTTCTCCCTGGACAACACAGGTAGGTACTCTGCACCCCCGTGCTTCCAACCAGACAGGTTTGCTCAGGAGCTGTGAGGTCTCCAGACCCCATGATGTCCTTCACCTACACCTACCAATCTCGCCACGAAAATCCTTGCCAGTCTTCTGGAAACAAAAAGCCTCTATTTCCGAAACAAAGAGCATCGATGTAGGTATCCAGAAGCACCTACCAGGCTCAGGGTGTGCGGAGAACAAGGAGGTGGCTAGGGGTGTCCTCCTACCAACCCTACTTTACCAAATGTGCAGACACCACCCGTACAAATATATAAAGATATGCACAGAATTTTTTAAGGAAGTGAGGAATAGCGGCGCCTGGGTGGCTCAGTCGTTAAGAGTCTGCCGTCGGCTCAGGCCATGGTCCCAGGGTCCTGGGATCGAGCCCCGCATCGGGCTCCCTGCTCGGCGCAAGGCCTGCTTCTCCCTCTCCCACTCCCCCTGCTTGTGTTCCCTCTCTGTCTCTCCCTGTCAAATAATAAAATCTTAAAAAAAAAAAAGGAAGTGAGGAATAGAAGACAGGATTTTTGTCCTTTAAAAATGGTGTGTTTACAAAATGCTCTATCACCTTTGACTGCAATGGGGGAGGAATTAAAAACAAACAACTCTCCTTCCTTCAAGGACTGATCCTGCCCAGGAGGATATCGGGCTGTCTTTTCCAGAAGGGCATTTGCTAATCTCCCCAGGGATCCCAGGGCAGGGTCTACACAAAGTCTAGCTCAATCATCACGTACTGCTACCATCTGGAGACCATCGATGGCCCTATAACTGCACACCTGGGCATCAGAAGAAGCCAAGGTATCCCATGGGCCAGGTTCTGGCACACTCTGGGAGAGAGCCAAACCTCACGGCCAGGCGGCCCGGAGCTCCGGACCCCCACTCAGCCTGGGGCTCCCAGTGCCTGCTCAATGGGCATCCTGGAGGACCCAGACTGTGAAGCCCTGAGGACACGTACTTGATCCAGGACTCCTCATCATCCATGTCCCGGAAGAACTGGTGTAGGCGATGTGATTCATTCAGCTTGGCTCGCCGGGAGGCTGCCATGCTCTTGATCTTCTGGAAACGACTGTTGATGGTGTCCCGTTTATCCTTCACTTGGGAGGTGTCGAAGGCACTGCTGGTCATCAGGCTGTCTGCTTGGCTGTTCAGGTCCTTCAGGCGATCCTGGGGCAGGGGATACAATGGGAGGGGTGAGAAACCTGGGTTTCCCATGAGTATCTGCTTGAAAATCAGAACTCTGGAATTCTTCACCAGCAGGTTGGCTTTGTGGAGTGCTGATGCTCTCTCAAGGTATCCTATGTGGATCCCTGGGGTTCTAAGAGATCAAAATTATTTTCGTGATGACACAAAGACATCATGGGCCTTTTTCACCGTGTGGACTCTTGCACGTGGCACGACAGCCGATGTCTCCACTCAAGAGAGTGACACACCGAGCCAGCAGGACTCCGAGCTGCGGTAAAAACGTGCTCTCACTTAAGGACATTCTTATAAAAGCAGAAATCGTTGATTTTATCAAATCTCCATCTTAGAATACATGTCGACGTCAATATTCTGTATGACAAAATGGGAAACGCACACAAGCACTTCTGTGGCATACTCCAGGTCGAGGACTGCCCTGAGGAGAAGCCGGTGTCCTGAGCTGAACTAGCCCCTTGTTCATGGGCTATCCTTCTGAGAGAACAATGACCAGACAGACTACGGCCGTGCAGACTTCGGTGTCTGACAGACACCTGCTCCGAATGAATGAGGTCAACCTGTCACTTTCAAGAAGGCAGAGTTTGCTGCTACTGATAAAACCTGAACTTTCAGGCGAAAATGAGAATTCTGGAAGAAGTGCGTTCAACCTCCATGAGCATGAGAGCCACTCGATTTGTGAAGATTTTCCTTTCGAGACTGGCTGTGACGTCAGCGCATGGAACCAGAGGCGATTCTGCCTAACTCAACAACGTTTTCCAAATGATTTTGTGACATCATGCACGAGTAAAAAAAAAAAAAAACATTCCGTGTCTGAGATGGACCAGGGGATTTTAATATTAAATGGTATGAAAAACTGACCGATAGGGTTTCAGAGTCCACTTTGCAGCTCACCTTTAAGCGACTAGCACGTACTGACTGGTGTCAGAGTATCCACAATCATCTGAATGAACACACTGCTCACTTCTTCCAACTCCCTGCGGGAGGCTGGGTTTCCATCGTATCTGACACACTCACACAGACTGAATTCAGAAGCTTCTACGAGAATCCAGCTGTTTTCTATTAAACCGGACTGAAGGGATTTGCAAAATACAGCCAAGGCCCCTCTTCTTACTCTACCATGTTCTGGTTGTGGATAAACAGTTTTTGTTCATAGGAAGTGCTACTCATGTTAACTTGTGATGGGCTTATTATTACTTTCAGTAATAATTTGTTTCTCAGATTTACTCTTAACTTTTCATTCTGAAATAATTATGGACTCACAAGGAGTCGGAAAACTAGCACAGCTTCAGAAACAAAAAACAGCACAGCTCCTGTGGGCCCTTTCTCCAGCTCCCCGCCCAGAGCAGCAGGTTCCACGGCACACCAGCAAGACCAGGCCACGGACACTGGTGCAAAACCACAGATTTCACCAACTTTACGTGCATCCATCCGTGTCTGCGTGGGTGTGTGTACGTCATTCCGCACAATTATCCCCTCCATGTAGCTTCACGTAACCCAAACCAAGATACGTTGTTCCGTGAGCACAAGGACTCGCCTGTCCCTTCCTCACTGCACCCCATCCCTGTGTCTAACTCCTGGCAACTACTGCTCTATTCTCCATCTCTAGAATTTTGTCATTTTCAGAATGACAAAAAGCCCTTGATGCTGTCTTTTTAAAATTTAACTTTTAAAATGTCATTTTTTAATAACGGTAGAGACAAAACCCACATAAGCAAACTCCCTCAGTGGCCTTCGATAATAGTGCAGGGTATAAAATGGCCCCGAGGCCACAATATTTGAGAACGTGGCTTGAGGGTCTATTAGCCGAACACCCTGCTCCTCCCCGACGTGCGCCAGTTCTCCTAAAGAGTCAAGCACAGCTGGGTCCCGGCCGGGCCTGCCCACCCCCGTCTGATCACCTCATGGGCAGATATGTCCGCTTCCAGCAGCTGATGTTTCTTCAGCAAGTTGTTCACAGAAGCCAGGTCTTTGCCGTAATCCTCAGATGCCAGAAGGGCCTCCACCTGGCAGTGAAACAGAAAAGGGGAAAGGTTATGGTGTGGTGCCCAGTGTGTATGATGCATAGCAGGTGTTCTGGAAAATCCAGCATGCCCGGTTGTTTGGCCAGGTCTTTGGCCAGTTGCCAACTTGTCAATCACAAGTTATGTTGTTACAGTGACCCAGCCTGTATCAGCCTATGTGGCCTGAGTTCTTCTCCTTTCCTGTCAATTAAATGCAGACTTGAGGACCTAGGACTTGAAATACTACAGCTCAAGGCAGGGTCCCAGAGCCTTCATGGAGGTACAGGGGCAAAGATTAATACACGAAGATGTTCAGTGTAGATGTCCCACCTGAAAGCTGGGAACACCTCAATGTCCAACACAGGAATGGTTAAATTATGGCATGACTAGGACGGACTTATGCAGCTCTTCAAACGTTTAGGAAGAATTCTTTTTTTTTTTTTTTTTTAATATTTTATTTATTTATTTGAGAGAGAGAGAATGAGAGAGAGCACATGAGAGCGGGGAGGGTCAGAGGGAGAAGCAGACTCCCTGCCGAGCAGGGAGCCCGATGCGGGACTCGATCCAGGGACTCCAGGATCATGACCTGAGCCGAAGGCAGTCGCTTAACCAACTGAGCCACCCAGGCGCCCCTAGGAAGAATTCTTAATGACTCAGGATAACACTCCCAATACATACTCATGAAAAATTACATTCTGAACTATGTATAAAAATAGAGCTACACTACTGTTGATGGAAATAAGCGTAGACTGGAGAGAAATACTAATAGTGCTCTCTAAAAAATTTGTTTCTTTCTGCTTTCTGTACCCCTGAATTTTCTACTAACGCTGGCTTCCTGACAGCTGCTAGTTTGGTTTCTATCTGGGCACAGACTTGTTAGAGCTGCCTGCCACATAGACCACATCATCACTTCCTGTTTGTGTTCTCTATGGAGAGGAGTGGGCCACAGCCTAATTCCCATCTATATGCTCTCTCTTCTTGAAACATTCATTCCCTCTGCTAATAGACCCCTTACAGCACAAGGCTCTGCAATAAAAAAGACTTCTATAGAAAGGGGCATCAGGGGTGCCCTGACTTTTTCACGGTTTAAGGCTTGTTGATTGTCCTGTTATCCCAACTGACCAGAAATCCTCCGCTGGTGGGAAGGAAAACCTGCCATTACCTCAGACAACCAGAAGTCAAAGTCCTTGATGCCGGTGTTAAAGTTCTGCTGTTTGTTGGCTTCTTTCAGTTTCTGGCTCTTTTCGGCTGACTTCTGCACCAGGAACTGCCACTGGTCAGCTAAGGCAGCCAGCCGGGCCTGGGGAAGAGAAGGGGGCCATCGGAGATGGTGAAATCCAGGAAGAGTCCTTTCTCCTAAAGCCAAGTGACTCGCGGGGAGAGATAGAAAGCCTCACAGGAGCCCTTCGCACCAACATTCCCCATCTGTCATGTAGGCAAAAGTCTTCTAATCTGTTTTTTTTTAAAGATCTCATTTAATTACTTGACAGAGAGAGCAAGCGCACAAGCAGGGAGGAAGGGCAGTGGGAGAGGGAGAAGCAAACTCCCCGCTGAGCAGGGAGCCCGATGCAGGGCTCGATCCCAGGACCCCGGGATCATGACCTGCGCTGAGGGCAGACGCTTCAGTGACTGAGCCAGCCAGGCTTACGTCCTTAAAGCTGTATTTCCAAGTCGTCACCACAAGGACCCTACCTTGACAGCGTCCTCGCTGCCAGCACAGGCCCCGCGCTCGATGAGGGAGTTGCCCGTGTCGATGACCCCGCGGATCCGGTCGGCGTTGGCGTGCAGTTCCGCTTCAAAGGCCTGGTGCTTCTGGTGCTTGCTCTAAAATTCCAGAAAGATGACCTTTCAAAACCAGGTCCTGTGGGTTCCCTCTTTGTAGGGATGAGGGATTCTCAGGATAGGTGAGTGGTAGGAAACTTAAAGAACTGGGGGCAAGTGTCAACATTTCTTAGAGAAGGCAGTCACGGGATCTGTGAAATCGTTTAGGGTTCAGGCTGTTGGGAGTTGGGCGGAAGGACCGGGCCGGGAGAAAGGAGATGGACCAGCTCAGGAGCAGGGGAACGGAGTCAATTCTTCAATTAGCTGTGAGCCATGTCCAAGAATTGCATACTTTCTACCATTCTGCAGAAAATGCCAGCCGCCAAGTGCTATGTTCAACCTACTTGGACATCAATTTCCATCCGCGACCTTCTCCTCCATGGACAGAAGATCTAACAGGTAACACACACCTGGCTCGCTTGTCATACACACAAGGCCGTGATCGTGGCAGCCGGCAGGCAGACCCTCCGCCGATGGAGGCGCATCTACGGCTTCCTCAGACCTTGACTTGGCTGCCTTCTCATTTGGTAGCTGTCATTAACCAAAACTCACAGATGCTGTCAAAATCCAAGCTTGACTACAGGTAGGAAATGATTTTTGCTAGGGAAAGAGAGGGCTGGGAGAGTGCCAGGCTCCTGACACTAGGGCGGAAGGGGATTTTAAGAATCCACAAAGAAACAGAGTTAGGTACGGGAAACACCGGGAGAGACAGTGCAAGGACACAGCTGTGGCACAATTCTGGGTGAGAAAGGCAGGGTCTCGCAGGACAATATTTGGGCGAAAAAGAACTAAAAGGGAAACAAAGCAAAACAGTTCGGTTGGGGAAGGATTCTGCATCAAATGTTTCATTTCAGGGGCAGCAACTGTCAGAGGACGGAGCCGCCCAGCTGGTGGAGCGCGGCGCTCACATCGGGCGTCCCCCTCTCCGTGTTCCACTGCCCAAGTCTGAGCAGGGTCTCAAATACCCACATATCCTGACCTAAGTCCAGTCCCCCACTCCTGTTTCTTGCTCTGATCACTCTTTGGTTCAGCCCCACCTATTTTGTTTCTTCATCTCTTCCATCCATTTAAAGCACCATCTAAGCTACATTTTCACCGGAGAGTCCCCTTCGCTACCCCTTGAGTAATAACGTCCCCTTTTTTCCTTAACCTCTCACCCGTCGTTCCTGTCAGATTTGGAAACAGACCATCTGCTTCTCTGGAGCAACTTAACTGTCCCTCTCCAGGGACCAGCACCTCTGGATGGCAGCCTGGGTGCGTCATCAGACTCTCACGCCACGCCAGACTCCTTGTCCTCGGCCACTGAGAACTGTGAGCACAAATCCACACTCCAGAAAAAGCTGATTATTTCATTTTTTAAAAGAAGTGCCTCTGAAAAGACAGCAGCTAACTACTGCCCCCAAATCAAACATCATCCAGAGCTTGCCTGAGTGACACATAAGGAGAAGGAAGGGGGCGCAGGGCCGCAGGCTAATTACGACAGAGAAAGCCACATCCCACAGGGACACTTGAATGGTGTGTGATGGGTCATTAGAAATGAGAAACACGGGTGAGGAGACACCAGCTGACCGCATGAGGCCACAACAAGGATCTATGCAGAGGAAACACAAACACTGGAGCGCGTTTAAATAAAACTCTTTAAGAAAATTAGAAACTTACCAGCAGCTTGGAAAGCTACAAAAATAGATTAAAATAACAAGAGTTCAGTATACTGAGGTGAATGCACACATCAGCTCCTAAACAGCAGCTCATTCTGCTGTCATACTTCCCCTGGGAAGCTCAGCATGGGGGTACAGCTGCTAGAGGGGACTCTACAGACTTTTCTAGCAGACACGGCTTCCACGGAGACAAGTGAGGAAAGCACTTTCTCACGTCGGATCATTCAGTGACATTTTTCCACAGGTTCAGCTTCTTAGAGTAATTTTCGCTGGATTCAGCATGGACACAAGGAAGTGGTTCTCTAGGTAAAGCCCCCACCCCCCTTAAAGATGCCTTCTTTCCCAAAACCTACCCCGTAACCGAGGTCTCCTCGGAGACGAGCAGCCCCTAGGCTCAGCTCACCTGGATGTTGGTGGGGTCCTTGTACGACTCATCGCTCGCAGTCTGTAATTTCTCACTGATCCAGGCCTCGATTTCATCCACGTCCCGGCTGAACTGCTGGAGGGTCTGTGATTCTCCCAGCTTCGACCTCTTCTCAATCATCTGGGCTTTCAGGCGTCGCCACCTGAGAAAGTGAAATGGAGCCTGAGCGAGAACCTCCCTGAGAACAAGACTAGCCAGGGCTCCCGCACAGGGCCGTGAGCGCGCTCAGCACCACCCGGCACCCACCTGTCCAGAACCTCGTTGCGCCGGCTGCAGATGTCGCCCTTAGCATAGTGGCCGGCGGCGACGAGCTGGTCAGCAAAGGACTGCAGGGCCGCAATCTTCTCCTCCTGCCGGCAAACAAAGGCGTGAGGCCGAGGTGGGCGGGAGGGTCCAGCCCTGCCTGGACAGCAGGTCTTGTGAAGGGAGTGGTTATTCTGGGTGGCTGGGGACTAGCCGGTGGCAGGATCAGAATACACTGACACTTTAGAAGCGGGAGAGCAGAAGGCCAGAAGAAAGCTTGATTTCGACCATTAGGAGGGTAGAGTTTAACTCAAGAAGACTCCAGATCACACTGGGGACAGGGGTTATGACACTAGGAGTTGTCACACGCAAAATCAAGCTGATTGTGAAAAGAGTGTCAGATTTTCAACAAAATGGGTTATAAATCAAAGAGGTGTGCCCATCTTCCCGAGTTGTTCGTGTTCACACACTCTTTCCTTACCAACACGTTTATGTTTCTGCTTTGACAATACATTTTTTCTGTGAGGCATCTTCGTTACTAAAACCTCAGAATTATCAGAATTTAGAAGTTTTAAAAAGCATTCATGTCCGTATCATTTTTCCCAATCCACACAGGTACTTGATGCGGGTGTGAAGGGGACCGTTCTTCCTTCGTGTGGTCAACAGCAAGTCTATTCATTTCAGGGAGCGGCCAAAGCTTGGTTAAGCATGTTAGGGACGAGTTTTTATTCTCATTGTTGAGACAGAAAGGAGAAGCAGCCCACAAATAGAGCCATCCATCTGGACTAATTTACATGGAGACCTGAAGGTAAAACGGCCTCACCTGGACGTTGATGGCTTTGTCGAAGTCCTCGTGTTTTTTGATCAAAGCCTCCACGCTGTCCAGTGAGTCTCCTTTGTCCTCAGTATTCAAGAAGGCCTCCCGGGCAGCCATCCAGTTTTCAGCTTGCTCACAGTCCCGATGAAACAGCTAAAGAAAGGGAGGCAGGTGAGAAGATGGGGACGCTGGCCACGAAACTGCCGGTCAGAAAGCCTGTGGCAAATGGGCAGCGATGTCCCGCACACGCACCTGCAGTTCGAGGCACTGATCCAACATCATCCTGCGCTGAGCCCAGGCCTTCTCCAGACCCGCGCGCTCCCGATCCAAAATATCTAGTTTCTCCTTGACCTCTGGGCTGGCGTAGTGCCCATGAGCCAGCAGCTGCTGCCCAAACTGCTCAAAGGCCTGGAAAGTGCCAGCCCTGGCATCGATTTCTGTCCGGTGCTCCTGCCAAGAGGAGGGACGGGGTTAGGTTAACTGGCACTAGATGCCCACTGTTGTGTCAACCACCGACTCGTGGCGAGGGTGCTGCTGGTGCTGCTGGTGCTGGTGGCGGGGGAGCCAAGGTCCTCCCAGCCCAGCAGCGCAACCCCCCTTCTGCTGCTCAGCAGACGGATCTACCTACCTGGTGCCGTTCCAGCAAAGCTTCAGCTCCGGTGACATCCTTGGCTAGCTCGTCTGAGGAGACCAACCCTCGTATCCCATTGATCCAAGACATGAGGTCCCTGGCAACCAGACACAGAGGAACAGCTATTACATGACCTGGCAAGTAGGCTTTCTGCCCAGGAAAAGAGAACTGCACAATTCTTGTCTCAGAAGATTATTTGGGGTCAACTAGTTACTCTACTAACTAGTTAATCTACTGAATGGTTAACTAGTTATAATCTACATCTCTCAGCAAAATATTTCAAAGCCCCTTGTTCATCCTATTGAGATGTTAAAAAAATTAAAAACGACAACAAAAAACCAAGCATTCCTCAGAAGACAATGAACTAAGTTTGATACTAAGATCTTCTGACCCTAAAGAACAGTAGATGACTGGGTGGCTCAGTTGTTAAGCATCTGCCTTCGGCTCAGGTCATGATCCCAGGGTCCTGAGATCGAGCCCCACATCTGGCTCCCTGCTCTGCGGGAAGCCTGCTTCTCCCTCTTCCTGCCTGCTTCTCCCTCTCCCACTCCCCCTGCTTGTGTTCCCTCTCTCACTGTCTCTGTCAAATAAAATCTTAAAAAAAAAAAAAGAATAGCAGGTTTTAACACAAACAATAACTGTGTTTAGGTTTTGCATAGCTTCGGAGGAAACCGCTTTTCTTTGAACTCACAGCAGTCCTAGGCCTATGCGGACGCTGAATCTTGCTTCTTACTGAGGTCTGCATGTAAGGGCACAAAAATCACCGTGTAATGTCACAGGTGCCATGCTTCCTTTGATAAAATACACCCAGAATAGGCAAATCCACAGAGATGGAATGCAGACTCGATGAGAAGAGGGGAAGGGGAGTGACTCCTCATGGGGCTCGGGGTGTGAAAAGTTTCAAAACTACAGAGAGCTGCTAGCCATAGGACACTGCAAGCAAGTACACTAATTCCCAATGAACTGCACACTTAAAGATATGTAACTGTTACATTACTTGATCTTTACTTTAAAAAAAAAAAAAAGGAAAACCAAAAAACCAAAAACCCCAACTGGGGCCTCCTACTAGAGGCCTGGGAAGGGGGAGAGCATCACCTGCCTAGTCCCATCCCCGAAGAGGAAATGCCTGCATAACACACACACGTACGTGCGTACCCATGTGTGCACACACGTGTGAAACCCTTGTTCGACAGCACAAAGGTGTGCCACAAAGAAACCCCTGTCCTGAATTCATGCCAGGGACCAAGTTCCAAATCATCCGCCGGTGGTGTGCTACGTAGCCTTAAAAAAGACTGAGGTCCCAGGTCATGGGACATTCAGGGCGGCAACTGGCCTGGACTCTTCAAAACTGTCAATGTTGTGAAAGACGAGACACAGAGGGCGGAGGGGTAAGGAGACAAGGCTCCCACGCAACGGGAATTCTCAACTGGATCCTGGACCAAAAAACAAACCCGGACTAGTGAAGACACACTGGAGACAACTGGGAGAAATGGAACCGGGACTAGGTACAGTACTGCTGTGCTGGCCTCAGACGTGGGGGTGGAGAGCGGAAATGCAGGGCACACGGGAGGCACAGGCCCAAGTACTTGGAGGTGAAGGGCCACGTGTCTGCCAAGGACAGACAGGTGGGTCAGCAACATGGAAGTGTGTGCTTAGAGGTAAAGCCAACTGGTGACTACCGGCGAAGGGTGTCATGTGGGTTCACGGTTTCGTCCTTTCTAGTTTTCTACAGCTGTGAAATTCTAACTAAAACAGGTTTGTGGAAGAGACTAAAGTACATCTCTGGCAAGTGAGAGATACGTCTAAGGAAGAAACCGAATGCCATCTGGCGGGAAGTGGGGGAGATGGCGTGCACGTGGACAGGGAAGCAGAGACTTATTCTTGACTTGCTGGCATTAGGTAGCCGGAGGATTTTACATCGACCAGAGGTGACTTTCCCAACGAGAATGACCCCACGATGGCTTCCGGGCTTCGTACCGGAAATCACTGAGGAAGCGCTGCAGGTCGTGGGAGTCGCCCAGTTTGGCCTTGCGCTGGTCTGCGCGCTTCCCCAGGCTGCTCCAGGCCTGGTCCAACTCCGTGCACTTTTCCTGCAGGTCCTCGGCTGACTCGGGGTGGGACTGGATCAGGCGCTCGGCTGTCTCCCCCAGAGAGTTGACCTACGGGAGCAAGGTGGCGAGACAGCAAGTTAAGCGGGTTGCGCTCTGCCCGGGGCCAAAATGTCCATGGCACTGCCACCTCTCACCTTGTCGCCAAGAGCTGCGAGATCCCTCTCAAAGCCCTCGTGCTTGCGCTGCAGGGCTTGGACACTGGCCAGATCGTGGCCGTAATTGTCTGTGTTGAGAGCCTGATTCTTCTCTTCAATCCACTCTTTGGTTTCATCAGCATCTCTACGGAGAGACACACAGGCGGTTAAGGATGGCTGGGCACAGCTGCCCTGAGTCCAGGACAAGCACGGCAAACGTGTCTAGTGGGCACTGTATGTCTGTCAGCGGCGAGCACCAAAAGCTCCAAGAAGCAGAAGAACACTCACTCACTCACTCACTCTACGGAGCAATCTACCCCATTACACATACGGTCCCAGATGCGGGCGCACAAGTATCAACCAGATCCGAGTCAGCACGTTTAGGGGCTGCCAAGGTCAATCCCCCCCCAGCCCCGAGCTGCCCCGCACCTGTGGAACCTCTGCACTTCGTGGGCGCTGCCCAAGAGCTGGCTCCGCTCCTCGGCCAGCTGCTGTAGGGACCGCCAACGCTCGTTCAGCTCCTGCAGGACGACAGTGATCAGCTCGGCCGCACCCCCTTCTGTTGCACCCATGCCAGACCGGGCAAGGGGCAGGAACCAAAGCTGGCACTGAGCCCGCAAGGAAAGGCTGGAGCACAATTTCCTGTCTCTAGCCTTCCTAGCTGAATAAATTAGTATAGACACGACAGCAAAAGTCCAGAAGGTGAGGACCTCGCCATAGTTAACCACATCAGACGGCGTGAACGCTCCATGGATATCTGACCTGGAATCACCCCGAAAGCTGCAGAGACATGCAGCCGACTTATCCTCACTCTCAACTCCTAGCCTGATGCCTCCCACGGAGCAACTGTTTCATAAATAACTACTGTGTGGGGGGCGTCTGCCTTCGGCTCAGGTCATGATCTCAGGGTTCTGGGATTGGCCTGCCTCAGGCTGCCTGCTCAGTGGCGAGTCTGCTTCTCCCTCTCCCTCCCTTACTCACTCTCTCTCTTTCTCAAATAAATGGATAAAAATCTTTTTTTAAAAGATTTCATTTATTTATTTGAGAGAGAGAATGAGAGACAGAGAGCACGAGAGGGAGGAGGATCAGAGGGAGAAGCAGACTCCCCGCCGAGCAGGGAGCCCGATGCAGGACTCGATCCCAGGACTCCAGGATCGTGACCTGAGCCGAAGGCAGTCGCCCAACCAGCTGAGCCACCCAGGCGCCCTAAATGGATAAAAATCTTAAAATAAATAACTAACTAACTACCGTGTGGATAAATCCCAGAGCCTACTACCCTGAGCCCTGAGCACAGCTGCATCCCAGGCCACGGAAGGCCAAGCAGGGCCTTGTGCTTGAGGAGACAAAACACTGTGGGGGCCAGAAAGAGGCCAAACCTCTCCTGCAAGGAGGCGAGAGAGGCATTCCCTGCCTGCTGGGCCCTACACTTCTTGCAGCTCCTAGCCCTACTAGAAGTGAAGGGAAGGTTAACTTTACCGCTAAGACCTGTGAGTTCTTGACCAGGAAAGGCAAGCTCGCCACCCTGCCACGGGAGAAGAGTGGACACTTTCCCCAGAAACCCTCGGGCCCAGGACAGTGACAAGTGCAAGCTCGCGCGACTACTTAGCACGAGGGCTCGGCTACAGTCAGGAGAAGGAAAACAGTGAGGGAGACCAGGAGATGAGGGGGCTGGCCACAGTTTCTTACCTTTATAGAATTAAAGGTGGCCACGGTGTGAACCATCAGACGAGCAGACTATGTAGGGGAGGAAAGCAGAAGAGCAACACTAATCAAGTGTCTGCCAATTAAGAGACAATTCCGAGGAGCAAGTGCCGTTCATTAGGTCCCAATTATCAACCAGAATTATCTTAAGGGGACACGGTCAAAATTTTGAGCAGAGCCACAAATAAAGGATTAACAGTGGAAGGGCACAAAGCACCCAAGTGTACAATTTAATTAAGTTCACTGGATGAAGAGTCAAGAGAGTGGTGACAACCACAATTAAAACAGCGGGCTGTGGGGGGGCACCCAGCTGGCTCCATCGGTAGAGCATGTGACTCTTGATTTCGGGGTCGTGAGTTCGAGCCCCACATTGAGTGTAGTGATTGCTTAAAAATAAAATCTTAAACACACACACAAAAACCCCCAGCTGGCTGACAGAAAACAGAGCTCAAAAACTTCAGTGTCTTCTTGTTCATACTACAGAACAGTCCAGAAAACACCCAATTTAACAAATGCTGGCAACTGAGACTGTTTAAATAAATATACCAAGAACTTCGTATCTCTCCTTGGCTCCCGGGCTGCTCTTCTTTTTAACAGTGTCCCCCCTGAACTAAGGGCAACAGCCTTACCAGATTGGGGGGGGAAAAAAACCAACACAAAGACCAGTGAATTAGCTTTCTTCTCATCAAGGTACAAATCAGACGTTCCTTGGGATCGCAGAGCCCACCCAGTTTTACGTGAAAGAAACCCCACATTACAATGCCCATAATCTTCAAATATGTTAAGAAAATCGGGCCAAGCTGGGATGCGGGGAAGTCGGGCTCATCAGTGCTCCTGTGACACGCCCAGGTGACACTTTCAACCAGTGTAGGTGTGTACAGGGCTCAAAAAGTAGACACCTTTGTCTTCAACCCGTTTCAGAAATGAAAAAAACAAAAAAACAAAACCCTGTATTTATTTATTTATTTAATGGTACTGGTATTTATAAAGCTACCTGAAATATGCTTCTGAAAACATACTTGTTACCAGAAAAATCCTGCCAGGAGGTTAGACAGGTAAGGATGTTGCCCACTCACACCACCAATGATCATATATTGCTTGTAAGAACAATTCAGATTGAGAACAAGGGAGAAAGCTGAATCAAAGGGAAAAGGCATACTCCCCCCAATGTGAAGTCTCTTTAATGAGGAGAATCATCCGGGCCAGGAGGGGTGAGGAGGCCAGAAGCAACAGACCCTAGCCAAGCACCCTCCCTGTGTCTGTTTGGGATAGTGTCTGTTGTAGTAGGTACATCTCTTTTTGTTCCTCCTCCTGCATCTCTCTGCAGGATCTGGTGTCTTTGAAGAAGCATTTCTTAGGCCACTGGGGAAAGTGGCTAGGCAGAGGTCATTTTCTTCTCCCTGTCCTGTCCTTCGGGACTGCAATCCCATGGGTGCGACCACACCTAACAATGCAGGCCACCTGTGCAAGCTTTATTCTGGAAGCGCCGTGGGTATTAAATGCCATCTAACCCAATTCGTTCTGAGCACTTGCAGGGAAACACCTTGCTTCTCTATGTTAAGGATTGCATTTTAAGACACGACAGAGTCAAAGGATAGAATGCCAGGGTCAAAAAGAAACCAGCCCAAACAACTCCAGAAATGACCAGACTCCAAACAAGCCCGAATCCTCAGAAACACCAGAAAAACACATAAAATATGTCTATTCCTGAAAACCTTTGGAAATAATAATTGGCAAAGGAATTCCTACCTTCCACGGGGACGCAGTCTTGGAATCAGTTTCATCCTGTTCAGAGGAGGAGGCAGAGTTTACGCAGCCATGCGGTGCAAAACAACGCAGCCCCCACCCTCTCCCGTCCATGGTGGGGGGTCCCCAGAGCCATCAGCCAGACTGGCGTTTCCCTGAGATCTACAACTGATTGCTGGCTCAGAGCACACAAGGCTGCTTGAGGGTAGTGAAGCCAACAAACAGGAGAGGAAAATTCTAGTTTTTTATGGAGTGGACCAAAATGAAAAGAATTGGGAAATTTAGTAAGAAAACCACCAACTTGTGTCTCTGTCCTACTCATCGGATTCTTGGAAGAAGGATAACAAACGTAAACAACTGCTGTGGAAAAAGTTTTAGAAAACTGAAGAGAGAACATTTTTTTTTTTTGGTCTTCTGGAGAATGGCAAATCCAAACCTATTTCTGCTATTATTTCTTTTCCACAGATTTTTGCCAACAAAGGGCATCTCTGAGGTTTGGGGACAGAAATCCTTACGAGGCTCGTGACTTTTATATTCTTCCCACGACCTACTCCTCCTCACGGACTCACCTTGGGCATCATGCCATACACCTCCTACAAGGAGAGAGGGAAACGAGTTTCATTATTAGAGCAAACACACAGCTCTCTGGGACACTCGTTACTGTCAAACCCGGACACGGAGATGAAATTACAAGAGACGAATTGGCCGGAAGAACTTCTTAAAAGTCTAACAGACCCAGTGTTTATATGTAAAACCTTTTACTTATTTAAGAAATGGGTGCGTTTAACTACTAATTAAGGACCATGTAAACAGTAAACAACTTCCACAATATGAAATGGGCACGTGGAGAAGACAGGAGGTAAATGAAATGGTGACGGAGAGCACCTGACCACACCCTGGCCCCCCCTCTGCGCTCGGGACACCATGTTGGGCTCAGAAGGACACAGGAAGGAGCCCGGTTGCTTCCTGCCGGTCACGCGGCCTCAGCCAAGCCCCAGATACTTGCCTGCTGCTGTACGGCCTGCACCTCGTCGGCCATCAGACCTTCAGACTCCAGGTCTTCAGCCACCTTGTTGATATCCTTCAGCCGTGACTCATTGGCCTTCAGATCCTTTAAAGCAAAAGCCATAATAACTAAGACTCTGAGAGTAAATCGGAGGAGGAGGCGGGCAAAAGAGGTTCACAAACGATGGTTTGAACCTATTCATTTCTGTTCACTAGGCATCCTATGAACTAGTTTTTCTATTCCATGGCAGTCACCTCCATCAGGACATCCTGACCGTGGCTATCAAGGAAGCAAGGAGATAACAAGCACTGTCTGACAATAGTCTGTCTCAAATTCACTTAATTAACCGTGGTTCATAAACCATTATTCTGTCGGGATGGAAATTTGCCTTCATCTTTCTTTGGAGGAATGTGTTTTCAAAATGTGCTGAAATTCTAATGCCAGCCCCTGTGGGAAAATAGCCCCTCACCCACATTAACTGGTTATAAAACTCTTAAAGTGGAAACGATAAACAAGATGTGGTTTGGGGCGCCTGGGTGGCTCAGATGGTTAAGCGTCTGCCTTCGGCTCAGGTCATGATCTCAGGGTCCTGGGATCGAGTCCTGCATCGGGCTCCCTGCTCAGCAGGAAGCCTGCTTCTCCCTCTCCCACTCCCCCTGCTTATGTTCCCTCCCTCACTGTGTCTCTCTCTGTCAAATAAATAAAATCTTTAAAAAAAAAAAAAAGTTCTTAAAACAAGAAAACTGCCTGTATTTCCTTGAAGCTAAACTGGTAAAAAAAAAAAAAAAAAAGTTCCAATTCACACCATTGAGAAATGGCTCCTCAGTGGGTGGAACACAATCTGTACCGTGTTTGTTCTAGTAAACTACAGTCACGAGTCCAGAGACCCAAGTCTTTGAGCCACTTTTCAGCTCAGACGCAAGACCTCTCATACCTTCTGGAAGTCATCGAACTTCTTCTGCAGCACCTCGACCTGCTCCAGGTCGGCGCCCACCTCCTCGCTGGTCAGGGCCGCCTCCTTCTCGTTGATCCACTGCTGCAGCTCGTTCGCCTCACGGAACAACATGAACCGCTTACAGCTCTTCTCCAACATGCCCTTGCGCTTCTCGCCCAGCTCCAGCAAAGAGTGATACCTGAGGTAATTGAAGAGGGTGACAAGAGGGGACAGGCAGGCATTTAGCTTCCTACAGAAGCTAACCTAAGGGCAAACCACCGGTGTCTCTGAGATGTGGGTCCAAGGCCATGAGTGTGTCATGATGGTGCCCAGGTGACAAGGTGTCAGAACACAGATGAAGATGAAGCTCCTACGGGCCCGCTCTACGGCCTCGGGGATAAGTACACACTTGCTGTTTGCCACTGGGTGGCTCAGACAGCCGGGCACACTCATCCCCGGGCCCATTTTGCACTTAGAACATCACAACCACAAATGACTGGAACCAAGCATCTAGCACAGGAACACGGGGTTCATGCGAGCACAGCTGAGACGAGATGAGCGCGCTGAGCACAATGCAGACAGAGGTCCTGCTCCACTCTCGTAACTCCCTGACTGCCCCAGGTGGTGGGGGAAGGCATGCCCATCTTACAACAGCCTTGTACAGGGCGTTAGCCTCTCTGAAGGGTAGGGGAGTGATACATTGACTTCTCAGAAAGTTTTAGCAACTTCAGAAGGAAAACCAGGTCGAATACAGAATACATGCACCACTTCAGTAGTTGGAAGATTTTTTAAGAAGATTCAAAGAATATTCATGCTCTTACGAGCTAAAATACAAAAGACTGAACTACTTATACTATCTTTGGAGATGTGAACATGACAAACTTAATAAAACTAAGTTAAAGACTAAAAAAAATCCACCATCACCATCAAATCTAAGCTTTTCAGAGTGAGATAAAAAAAGCAACGAGGTACCAAGACTCAAAGCACTTTAAAGGGAGGAATTTCGTTTCCTTCCTACTGAGGAACACTACGTACCCTGCCTTCAGGTTCGCTGCCGAGAGTGGCTGGCCCACCACCAAAGCCAACAGAGGGGGGACCAACAACACTCTGAACACACAGCTGCACATAGAAGCAACCCAGGAGACAAGCGGCCGACTGACACGGTGCCACCGAAACCTCTTCCCTGGTGAAGCTGCCACATGGCGGCACAGTCCCCCCCACCTCGTCTTTCTGGATGAACAAGTGCCTTGCAGAGAAGCGGCAGAGGGAGAACGGACACGGGCGCTCGGCAAGGCCGCCCGCCTACTCACAGTTCCTCCACCTGTTTCATACGCAGAGACACACTGCCGGCCTCCTTAGTTACGCGCGTCCTGCACGGGGGGGGGCACAGCAAAAGCACGCACAGATTAGTGGGATTAATCCACAGGAAAGGAGAGCGGCAGCTCCGACGGGCGCCAGGAGGCTGGATGCTTCAAGTGGGGGCAACTGAGGAGCCATTCAAAAGCTCTCGGAAGCAGGCCAGGCCACGAAGGAAATCAGTAAAGAAATAGCCGGGAAAGTAAATTAGGGGGGTTAGTTTGCCTTCCTTTTCATGAACAGTCTGCCACGTTTAAGGTTGACAATTTTCCTTGTACCGGCAACACGGGGAACTGCACAGAGCAAGGCGAGGCAAGGGAAGGGCTGCCCCAAGATAGGGACCGGCCTGAGAGCGAATATGCTCCACCAGTCACATCTCAGGCCGGTGGCTTTGCTCCCACAGTTACGACCCTGGTCCAAACCACTCTCCTGTCTCAGCAGGAACGGAAAAGGTCTGGATGTGGACAAATACCTGATCTTTTCAGGGATCTCAGAGTCACAAAAGTTCTATTATAATAAAGTCTAGTGAAAACATATCTTCTGGATATCTTTCAAGTGTCCAAAACTTTTGAGCTCATTAGCAGAGCAAGACACCCTACAGGAGGGACACAGGTCGATATGGGAGCTTAGGTAGAGGACAGAGAACAGAGCCATTTCATGAAAAACCACCTCTGTCTCAGAGCAGAAAGCAGGAGAGAACCACTCTCCCAATAGCCTTTTAAAAGGGGCAGAGCTGTAGGCGTGTGGGACCTCTATCAACTCCAGAGCATCTCCCCAACTGAAGGACAAAGGTTCAGAGGGTGATGTTTAGAAAATGCTGTTGAGGAAGAGAAACTCACTTTAGGGGAAGAAACAAAATAAGGAAAATAAAGGTAACAGTCAAGGGTTTTAGGTCCACAGGGGTTAAAAGGGACTTGCGCAAAGTGGGAAGAGGGTGTCCTGAGTACACACGGGCACAGGAACAGTCGCTCCGAAGCCTCGGGACACTGCCTCAACCGTGGCCTACATGGGATGGAAAGTAAGCCCCGAGGGACACCTGGACCCTTGCGGTCGCCAGAATGGCCCTTACTGGTGGTCAATCTGCTCCTGCCGCACGGCGATGCTGCCCTGTTCCTCCAGGAGATTCTCGCGGGAGGCCGACTGGGCGGGGTCCAGCTTCTTCACGTACGCAGCTGGCACGAAGCCCTGCCGGTCGTTCACTTCCACCTTCCACCAGTCCTAAGGAGACACGCGGACAACTGAAAGCACCAATTCCCCAGGAAGGGAGAGAGCCAGGAGGCCTGTGTGCGCACACACATGCACACACGCACACGTGACAATGTCAAAGTCACTTTGTTCAAGGACTGTCCCCTGCCAAGCATGGAGAGCGGCACGAGAAAGCCGCAACGACACCCAACATGAGGGCAGCCCTCTCTTCGTCACACTCCACAACTTCACTAATAGTGTGACTAGCCACACGTGGCTGCATAAATTTAAATAAACTAGATCAAATTAAGTTTAAAAACTCAGTTATAACCAGTCACATTTCCATGCTTAATCATCACTGTGGTAAGAGCTACTGCAGAGCCAGCACACAGAAAATGTCCACCATCACAGAAAGTTCCACAGGACAATGCTGTTGAGTAAACCAGAATGAGACCAGAAGATGGTTGAGAGTCAACAGAAAATACAAATCACAGGTTTTCGCAAATGCTCATGATTAGGGTAAACTGGGGGTGTAAGAATAAGGGTCTTTAACGATGGCTGTGAACATTTCTCCAGCCTCAACTAGTATCTTTTGTGATTTATCGGACACGTGGGGTACCATGCGCCTCACTTCAAAGTCACTGTCAAACCAGCATATGTCAAGGAAGAAAGCTGCTGACCTGGGAAGCATGGAATTTCGAGAGCCTAGGGGTGACGTCGCAGCTGTTGTCAACTATCTGCTGTAGTCACACAGTCTAGGTTAAGAATCAACAGCTACAAGTTCCAGAAAAACAAACTTTAGTCTGAAGAGAAGGAATTTCACCCAGAGGTGTATAATCAGGAAAAGAAGCTACCTCGAAGAGTGTGAGCCAGCTCACTGCTTCCAGGTATCTGGGAAGATGGACGGATTACCCTCTTGATCTTCCACGAGATGGACCCGTATCAAGGGGGAGACTGGGCAACTCTGGTCTCTCCTCAAATTCTAACCCAGCTTCACTGCAGACACAACGACCCACAGACACCCCACCGAGCAAAACTGGTGGTGCTGACAGAGACATACAACCCCTTCCGACGCCTTGCCTTGTTGGTGCTGTTGAGTAAGGTGAGGATATCCCCTTTCTTCATGGTGACCTCTCGAGGGCTCTTCTCCTGATAGTCGTAGAGAGCCAAGACCAGCTCTTTCCCAGTCTCATCATCCATGGGGGCCACTTGTTGCTAAAAATCCCAAGAAGGGTAAACCCAGTTAAAGGATGTCCATGGTGTGTCACCCGGGCACACGACAGACTCCAATTTCAACTCCAATTGTACCAAACGCATATTTATGAGAGTTCTCCTCTGAAGCTACCAGTAAATTCTGATTCCAGAACTTTAGCTGTTCTGAATCTTAAGGAAAAAAAAATCTCATTTTAAACCGTTTATACATCTTTGTGTCACAGGACGTCGCAGTGAGGCCACCAGAACGTTGCCTACACCCGTCACACCTGCCGGAAGTGGCCGGGCCCTGCAGCTTCCTGAGCCCCCGCTGCACAACGGCTCAACAAAAGCCCAGCTCACCCGGCACGACTGAGCCTGGTCCCGCAGAGCCTGGATGCTGCTGCCATAGGCGCTGAGATCCGACATCAAAGCTTCGTGTTTCTTCAGTAGAGCCTGAAACCAAAATCACACACGGTGACCCGGGCGCAAGGAACTGGGGCGCCCCGGCCACGCTGCCTCACCGACCCGCTGCCCTCCCAAGATGTGCTCAGTTACATGCTGATTTGATCACCTCCCGCTCGCTCCACGCTCTCTCCCCATTTCTAACGAACATCAAATTTGGAGGACGTATTCTTTGTGATTCATAATACTGTCTTTTCTCCCTGCCCGTACGTGCCTACGCGGGGCTGGAAACAGACATGGAGACACAAGGCATAGTATCGCACACGTGGTGAATCCCCCGCCTGTCGTAAGAAATCAACATCACCAGCAAAGCAAAGCCCTCCCCGTGGCTACTCCTCTCCTCGCCGCACGTGGGGCCTTCACCATCACCCTCCACCACCGCTGCCCAAGCTTTTTAGTTCTCCCCTCCCCGTCTTCTGGGAGAATCCTGTATGCTGCCTGTCAGCACTCAACTACTCCGGTTTTTGTGCAGACTGGCAACCTAAGAGTCAGTACAAGGGTTACATCTAACCCGTCATGAATAAAATGTCAGGAGTTTCACTCAAAAACCCCAATTACTGGCAAAACATGGGATCATGGATATGTGTGCACACGCATGTGGAGAGAACAGATGGGTAAGAATGGCAAAACGCTTGTGGTAGGAGGCAGTTTCATCTCTCCTTCTGGCACGACTGTTTCCACAGCGGAAAGTAAATAACAGCTTCTAAAGCACCCTGAAAGGCCACCGACAGCTCGGAGGCCGCACCTGCTGCACACGGGCACCTTCGCAGCGGGACCCCAGCCTGAGCCCTGGCAGGCTCCCCACGCTCGCTCACCTCCGCGGAGTCCTCGTCCTTCCCATAGTCGGTGCTGCCCACGATGGGCTCCTTCTCCCGCATCCAGGACTCGGCCTCGTTGGCGTCGGCGAAGTACTGCTGGGCCTGCAGGGAGTCTTCCAGGTCCTGCCGCCGCTGGGAGGCCTTGGACTTCAGTGACTCCCACTTCTGGTTCAGTTCGCTGAGCTTGGTCTTCACATCCTCTGCAGCAAAGTGGCCTGGAAGGTGGGCGAGGGAAGGGAGGATAATGTAAAGGAGGATGCCACATCGCCAGACAGATAGGTCTTCTAGGTACCCACGACACCTCCAGTATGCATGCGAGCCAGGCCCCTATGAATCCCCAGTTTTAAGAGAGGCTCGGGTCCCAACCTTTTAAGTGATCGGCTCAATTTTTGCCTCCTCGAGCCATGATCTCTATCTGGACCCTACGAAGCACCAGAGATTGGACCAAAAAGACATGCTAAAAGCTTAACAGCGCCACCCCTACTCCTTGCTCACTGAGACACGCACCAGGCTGTTCCACACTGTCCCCTACTTGATCTCACTCGACCCTCACAACTACGTCAGGAGTAGGTGTTATTATCTGCATCTCACAGGTAAGATGTTCAGATCGAGAGGGTAGGGTCTAGTCAAGATCACACAGGGAGGAGAGAATGGGGAAGGTACTCAATCCCACAGCCCAATCTGACTCAAGTCCACGTACTTAAGCAAAGAAAGGACATAAGAAGAGCAAGAGCAAAGCCACTCCCTGGATGGTAACCACTCACCTTCCTCCACCATGGCGTTCCCCTTCTGGGTAACGGCTTTGATGCGGGGCTCATGCCCAGCAATTTCTGCTTGGAGGGCTTGGTGCTTCTTTAGCAGATTTTGGACTCCAATCAAATCTTTGCCTGAAAGCAGAAACCACTCCCTGGTCATCCAAGCCATCAAGAGAAAAGTCAGCCCTATCATTCTTAAGATTCCACCGGGGTTCCAGTTTAACTGAAACTTGACCTTTCTTGTTCTGACACGCACCTCCCTTATGCTATAAGGGTAGAGCCCCTTCTCAGACTTGATTCTTATCTGACGGAAGCAGACTGACCTCTGTTGGTGGATGCAGCGATGGGCTCTTTCTCCCGAATCCATGTCTCCTCATCCTCGACATCACGGAAGAGCTGCTGCAAACGCAGAGAATCAGCCAGCTTCTGCTTCCGGGCAATCATGGGTTCCCTGAGAGCCTCATAGCGAGCCACGAGGGCTTCCTGTTTCTTCCTGATGTTTTCTGCGTCAAAATGGCCAGCATCCTGGAACTGGCGGGCCTGAATGGTGATACCATCAATCCGATCCTGGAGATGGGAGAGGACAGAGGCTTGAGAGCGTGGACCAGCATCGGCAACTAGGTTCTGGACTGATCCTACTTCAATAGTGGTTTGATCATATACAAAGAAAAAGTAACACAATTTTCTTCCCAGCCCGGAGAGTATTTTTCTGCCATCTCTTTCCCTCACTGTGGGCTTCCAGAAAGCTCTGAGGAGGAGTTTAGTTGGAGAAGAATAGGGAACACATAAGGCTACCTAAGAAAATCAACACCTTTTATCCTTCCAAAAACAAGTGTGGTCTGGACGTCACTTGCCGTTCGTCACTCCTGTTTCCACACCACTGACCGGGCAACAGCCCCCAAGTCACACTCTACCTGGTGAGCAGCCACATCCGCCTCCAGCAGGGCATGCTTCTTCTGGAGGTTCTGGACATTGGTAAGGTCTTTGCCATAATCGTCCGAAGCCAAGTGACCTTCCACTTCATACAGCCACAGCTCAATATCCTCAACATTGCGGTTGAACTGCTGCTGCTGGTTCGCCTCGCGAAGCTTTATCCCTGGTCAAAGGAGCAGATCTGATTATTTATCTGTTAAGACTACCTTTCTGCCAATACTGCTCATGAACAATGGCCTCTTAGTGAAGGACTAGGGGTCAGGAGTGTAGTTACTGCTTCACCTCCTTCACAAAGGTAAAGAAGACAAATGCTGACTTGGAAGTTCTGTAAAAAGCCTTCTGACCCCCCTGAGAGAAGAACGTCTGAGATTTACTGAATGCCCTTGGCTCTCAGCTGAGCTTTGATTTTCAGTGATGGGGCCCAGTTCAGTCACGGCTGGTTGACCGAATCACCCCCTTCTGACGCAGGCTCCCCCACTGACCAGCAATGTCAACCACATTTGCCACATCAGCAAAGCATTGACAATGCAAGGGAGGTAACTCCTACGGGGGATGAGCCTGCGTGCCCAAGGTCTGAGGGCCCACCTTACCTGGGTGGTTTATGTTCCTACACTTAATGAGGAAGGGACATGGAATCCCGCAGCATTCCTCTCACAACCCAGGGAGACACCTTCTCTTACCTTTCAGTTCAGTGGCTTCCAGCAACTTCTTCCATAAACTGATGACCTCATTCATACGAGCTGCTACCTCATCTTTGGCATAGTGGTTGACATCAATCAGCTTTTGCCCCGCTTTCTCCAGGGCATCGATGCGGCTCTGGTTGGCCGAGAGCTCAGCCTCAAAAGCCTGATGCTTCTGTACTTTTCCTTGTAGGTTGGATGGGTCCTGCCAATAAAAGGAAGAAGGGGGTTCTACCTTGCACCTGAGTATGGTCAAACTACCCTACTACGTTACCTTCGTACTTCTCTTTATGGGCAGGGGGCGGGGGTAGAAAACAGCCTACATTAAATAGTGCAGTTTTTGGAATTCCCTATCTCTTTCTTTAGCTACAATTTATCTGCGGGAAGTGCCTTTAGCTTCCCATCCAAATGCTACATGGCAACGCCGGCAGGACATTACTTTATAAGCTTCATCTGTGGCAGTTTTCATCTTCTCATTGACCCAGCTCTTGAGCTCATCGGAGTCGCGGAAAAACTGCTGCAGGTGGAAAGAGTCCGCCAGCTGGGCCCGGCGACACATGGCTCTCTCATGAAGGGCGTTGCGGCGGCTCAGCAGCTGAAAGACAAGGAGCCGCGTAAATCTCTGGTTCCTACTCCCCAGGGATTTCTGGCTCAAGAGGCTACATGGCAACACGCGTCTCAGAAGGGAGAGCCGGAGGTCGAAAGGAAGGCACGTGGAGAAGCCAGGAACGCACCGCATCTCGGCGGGTGGCCACGTCGTCCATGGCGTAGTGGTTGTTCTGAATCAGCTTGGTTGCAAACTCATCCAGTGCCTACGAGGGAAGAATCAGGGTTGTTCCCCGGGAGGCACACGGTTGCTCAGCGTGGCCTCCAGAGCGAAATAATTACTGACAGGTCACAAAACACTAAACCATCACACAGGTCAACGTTTCTCCTTCACTTCTGAGTGTTTGCTTGGCGTTGTTAGTCAGAGACAACACTGTTACACTAACTCCCTTCAGGACGGGAGACGTTTGCTGTAGCTGACGTCACGACACATCTGACAGGGTCAGACAGGGGTTGCCAACGGGTTAGCAGCCTTCCAGTTCTTGCCTCTAAGAACTGTTTTCAAGGGGAAAAATACCTCTCCCATGAGCTCTAGCTACTTTTACTTTTTAATTTTATTTTTTGAAGATTTTAAGTAATCTCTACACCCAACGTGGGACTCAAACTTACGACCCCGAGATCAAGAGTCACAAAGTCTGCCGACTGAGCCAGCCAGGCGCCCCGAACTCTACTTTCAGTGGAAGGGAAATGTCAGCGTGGAGGTTGACATCAGGAGAAGATCTCATCCCGTGAGCTATGGCAGGCCTCCCCCGAGGCCATGCTCCGCCACCACCATGAGATCTGAAGCCCCCACAGGGTCGCCTCTCACGCAGATCCTCTATCATGTCTGCTCGGAAACCCTCAAGAAGAATGGACTCTGGGCTGAATCTAAGGATCACCCAAAGGTACAAGAAAGGGTCTTACTGTAATTTTTTCCTCCTGGGCACTGAGGGATTTCTCAAAGTCCTCGTGCTTTTTGAGGAGTGCCTCCACACTATCCAAGGAGTCTCCCAAGTCTTCGTTCAGCAGGAAGGCCTTGAGAAAGAAAACAGAAGTGCTCAGAGGGATGCCCTTTCACCCCTTAAGGCTTTTGGCAAGCAAAGGATATGGTGGCCAAAACATGAAAAGGAAAGAGATTCTACAGCTATTAAACTTCTAAGATGTCTTCCAGAAAGCCTAACATCCTTTAGATTCACTTAACACTAATCTAAGAATAGGGTGAAGTGCTAAGTTCCAGCCAAAAACACCCAAAACGCCTCTAGAGTAAGAAGCAATCCCACACCAGCACACTCCTCTCTAAGCCCGGGGCCTGTCCCAAGGGCCTCCAATCCCAGTGGCGGGAAGAAAGTTGGCAGAGCCGCCAGGAGCCACTCGGCGAGCCCTCTTCACCCGATTCACAACCACAGTTTCCTGGTAATTTCCTGCCTGAAATAAGCCAGCCATCTGAACAGCAGACAAGAGAGAAAGGAAGCCGTGGTGGGCGGGCGGGCGGGCGGGCGGACGGTACCTCCTGCTTGCTCATCCAGTTGTCCACCTGCTCGGTGTCGCGGTAGAAGAGCTGCAGGTCCATGCATTGCTCGTACTGCTGCCGCCGCAGCTCCCACAGCTCCAGCAGGGCGGCCCGCTCCTCGGCCAGGACGCTCAGCTGGGTGGGGGACACGGGGGCAGTGGGCGCAGGGCAGGTCGGCCACCCACCCCCAGGCAGACAGAAAGGTTGCCCTGACATTTCTAATCCTCACACTCATCTTCCGGCCTGTTTTCTGGTTGGCAAAAGGGGGCGTATCCCATTCACTTGGCTCAGCCAAGTCCCAGGGAACCACGCAAATCCCTAGTGGTTTGTATGTTTATGCGAATTAGGAGAGGGAACTCTAGTTAATCTAGAATTAATTTACTGCCATCAAATGATGTTAGGTCAAAATGCTAAGTAAACTTTAGGTAGAAGAAAAAGGGCATCTTTCTAAAAGGTGGGCAGTAAAAATGGGAGTAAGGCATCTCAGCTGAGAAAGGCTGACTGGGTGGGTGTTCCATAAAACATGGGAGGCTCACAAAGGCCCCAGGCATAAGTTTTACGCTCCACAGTTGACAAGTGTGTCTTTGAAATGTCTCTTCCTAGTCTACACAATCTTAAAACATCATTCTCTAATGTTCCTCAGGTATCTTCATACTCAGATCCTGTGGAACTTGCAAATCGTGTACACTTATACGTATTATCTGAAAGCAAGCAGTGTCCTCCGGTTCTACCACTAACGCGGGACTCAACTCCCCACAAAGTCCCCTTTAAGTAGGAAATGGGTCACAAATGTTCCAAATGGATGGAACTTTCTCCCTCTGATCAATCACCATCCTACACATAGGTCTTCTTCAGTCTCTCAAGAAGCTGCCCCTGAACTTCCCGGTGCGAGCTCTGTGGAAGCTTCTCGCATACCACGGCGACACAGCCTGGATATTAAAGGATGGATAACAGCTTTCAGAGACTTTCCGTTAAAGAACCTCTCCTCTCTTACCTTCTCCCTCACTTCATCTGAGGCATAATGGCCAGCGGCAAGCAGGGCCTGTCCAGACTCATCTGCAGATTTAAAGCTGTCCTCGTGAGCGTCGATTTCACCCTACAGCGAGAAAAGGCACAATTTATGCCCAGCAACTTAGAAAACAGAGATGCTGAATTTCACACAATAGTTACAAATCAGAATTTCCCATCTCCACCAAGGAGCACGATCAAAGAGGAGGCCAGGCTCCCTAACATCGGTCTGGGTTATCCAAGCACGAGGGCACCATTTACTGAGAAGTCTTTTTGCCACTGGCTTTTCAGGCCACCTCTGTCAAAGCCTGTCATGTTTCCATACATTCAAGGCTCTGAGCTCCGTCTTCTGTTCTGTTGGGCTCTCTACCCTCCTTGTGCTGGATGCGGGGGTTGAGGATTTTATAGCACCTGGTAGGGTATGTGCTTCCCGATCCCACCCTGTTCTTCAAAATTGCCTCAGCTGGTTTTGAATTTTTTTCTTCCAAATCAAGTTTAGAATCAGCTTGTCTCATTCCAGAAACAAAGAAAGACCTGCAGGGTTTCTGTGTGGAATGGCACTGAGTGTAAAGATCCTGGGGAGAATTTTTCTACCTTTACAAGAGATCATTCCAGCCATGCATGAGATAAGATGTTCCCCTTTAGTCTTTCTTCAGTCTTTCAACAAAGCCTAACCGCCATCTTCGCAGATGTCTTACACAACTTTTGTTAGATGTATTCCCAAGTACATTATACTTTCTGATACAATTATAAGTAGCATTTTAAAAAAATGACGTGTTTCTATTGCTAGTATATTTGACATTCATATATTGACTTTCTTACATCTACCATATTAAATATATAATAATAATTTTTTACGATTCTGTTTCATAGTGTTTTCCAAAACTACCTAGCCATAGAAAACCTTTCTTTTTAAGGGAAAGCCTATTAAGAGCTCATAAAACCAGTTTCCTGTGGAACACAGTTTAGGGAAAAACCAGAATAAGAAATTTAATTACACCAAATATGAAACTCAGCATTTAAACGAAGACACTGTTTAAGATGGTACATGACTGATGTACAAAACAGTAGCACCTCCATCTTGCCGGGGCGTGGCCTCTCACTTTTATGGACCACGCTTAATCTCCTGACATTTAACCTGTTTCACCATCTACGAGAAGCAGGCAAAGCCAGTCTCCAAAAGCAAAACCAACAACAATCCCGTGGTGAGAGCTACCTGTGAACAAAGTTTCAGCCACTCTGGCTGTAAGTAAGAGTCCCACCCCGATGTGTTACAAGCTAAGGCCTTTCCTTCTGGAAGATGTTGGAGACGCTACCTTGTGCTCCTGATGCCTGTCCAGCAGGGCTTCAGCCCCAGCCACGTCATTGGCGAGCTCATCAGCATTGATGAGGGCTTTCATCTCAGTCACCCAGCTGGTGAGGTCGCGGAAGTCAGCAAGGAAGCGTTGAAGCCTACAGAAAACCAAGATAAGCCATTAGATGTTCCCAGTGGAGAGCCCGGATGAAAAATGCCTTCTTAAAGCTCTGAATTCTGTCCTCAGACCATGCCAACTCTAGTCCTGGGACACAGAGGATTCTTTAGTCTGACCATAAAGGAAAGCAAGAGAAGGATGAAATCAATCCCTTAAAACCTAGGTCGTGTCCATCACTGTAATTCCCCAATCTGGTCCCTTCTCTCCAACTTCCTGGTCATTCCCCAGTTCTAGCTCTGCTCAGTAATTAGCATTCTTTCATTTCCCAGTCCTTGATTCACTCAATTTTAATGGTATATTCCACTGGTGCTCTGATCGCTAAGGAGAGATTTCCACTTCTACTGGTCATAATGCAGCAATATAGGACGGAAGAATATTCATAAAGTCATAAATACAATGTACACACACACACAGACACACACACACACAGCAGAGTGGCCAGTCTCCAAACAAATACGACATAGGCAGGAAAAAGCCACCTGCACTTTCTTAGCACAGGAAGCTGGCAGGTGCACAGCAGCGTTCTCAGTATGCACAAGGGACCCCGAAGCCTGCCTCCCCGACTCTCTAAGAGACGTCCAACGGCCCAGGTCGCTGAGTCCCAGGAGAGGAGTCCCACCTGTAGGAGTCGTTGAGGCGGGCGTGTCTCTCGGCTGCCAGAGTCCGGATCTGCTCCCAGTTGGCAATCAGCTCCTCTCGCTTCACCTGAATCTGCGCGGCGCTCAGAGGGTGGGACTGCTGCAGGCGGTCGGCCTCGGCACACAGGGCTTTGACCTGGAAATGCCCTCCATCAGACTGTGCTCATGCCCCCTGCTAACTTATGTATGGAACCGGCTGCTTTCTGAACCCACCTTGTCCTCCAAAGCAGCAAGATCTCTCTCCAAACCCTCGTGCTTCCGCAGCAGAGCCTGAACACTGGCCAGGTCACGGCCAAAATCGTCAGAGGCCATTAACTGCTCCTTTTCCTTAATCCAGCTGATAGTCTCATCCACATCCCTACGGAACGGAGACACCAGGGCAGCCACTTATGGCAACTGCCTAGAGCCGGGGCTGCCGCAGCGGGCCAGGCCCCAGGTGGCTCCAGCATCTTCTTGGCACGTGCCATATACTCGACCCGGCCCCCCAGGTACGTGTCCACGCCCGGCAGCCCGCCCTGGCTCAGTACCTGTTAAAGCGCTGAACCTCAGCCGCCCCGAAGAGCTTCCCCTGTCTCTGAAGGGCCAGTCCCTTCAGCCGCTGCCAGGCCGCGTTCACTTCATCCTGCTTGGTCTTGATGGTTCCCTCCTCGGGGTGCTGCTCCTACATGAGGGACAGCAGACTAAGAGAGGTCCAATGGCATGGGTCGCTGAGTCCCAGGAGAGTCCTGAGCCCCTGGCTCGTCCAAGTCTCTGCCTCAGCAAATCCTCTTTCTGAAGCAATACTGCTTTTATGCATGAAATGAAGCCAAGCTTGTTTAAAACTTGCCTCCAGGGGCACCTGGGAGGCTCAACTGGTTAAGTGTCTGACTCTTGATTTCGGCTCAGGTTGTGATTTGGGGGTCTTGAGATCGAGCCCCACGTCAGGCTCCACACTGTACGTGGAGCCTGCTTAAGATTCTCTCTCTCTCCCTCTCCCCCTCCCTCCCCCGCTTGCTCTCACTCTCAAATAAATAAATAAGTAAAACTAGCTTCCATTTCCTTTTACATAAAAAGGAAGGGTCATTATCTAGCCCTTGAAGTAGATGGTGAGGCCATAAAGCAGTGGCGGGTATCAGTACCAAAACCTTTATTTTTTTAAATTTTTTAATTTTTTAAAGATTCCATTTGTTTATTTGACAGAGAGAGAGAGACACAGCGAGAGAGGGAACACAAGCAGGGGGAGTGGGAGAGGGAGAAGCAGGCTTCCCGCGGAGCAGGGAGCCCAATGCGGGGCTCGATCCCAGGACCCTGGGATCACGACCTGAGCCGAAGGCAGATGCTTAAGGGCTGAGCCACCCAGGGGTCCCAAAAACCTTTCATGTTTTAACAACACTTCAGCCGCACCTGTGGGGTAGCCTCGCCAATGCACCCACGTCAGTCCCAAGTGCTGGGAAATCTGTTATTTCGAACGTTCATGAGCCTATCAAGGATTCCTTCCCGCAGACATGATCTTCAAGGTTTGCTCCTCACTTCAGACTGGAGCTCTTTCTTTAAAAGTATCCTTCTCCACCAGCTACATTTTGGGTTTTGTTTCAATAAAAATAACATGTAAAGTAACAAATGAAGCATTTCAGGGTTCTGGGGTCCATCTGTGAGATCTCAGGCGTGGCCTGACTGCTCTTCTCAGCACAACCTCAGGATGCCCCAAGATTCTGGGGCAGGGGGTGGGGGCTCACTGTGGAAGGTGAGGTATTTCTGAGGAATGCTGGCTTTTCTTTCATCACCGGCCAGAAAGGGAACAAGTACCAACCCTGAAGCAGATCCATAAGTTTAAGATTCAGACCCCCAAAATCAAATTTCCCTGAAAGCAAAAACTCCAGGTCCTGCTGCTGGACATCTGTGGAGCACTCTGACGCCCGTCTCGGAAGCGGAGGAGAAAGCAGCAGCTTACGGGACCGGCACGTGGGCAATGGGGAAAGGTTACACTATCCCCCCTTAATGGCTCAGGGCCACCAGTGGAGAGCCCATTCATTACAAGGTTCCCCAGGTTCCCAAGAGAGCAGTCAGGCATCAGTGGATGCCTGCCAACCCTAAGAAGCATTCACCACCACACCCTCATCTGGGAACCCCTGACACCCAGCTTTAGCAACCCAATAAAAGCATCGCCAAGCCCTACCCGAAAGTGGGTCGAGGAAGCAGATGAAATGAACTCTGCCCTTCCTGCCTGTGGCCACAAGTTAGAAAGCAGTTTCTACCTTAGAAGTAATCAGCATTGCTGCCTTACTTAGATCTAAACAAAACTCTCAGACATGCTTACCAAACCCTGCTGACTCAGAAACTAGGGAAGTGATCATCAAAATTTTCTTCTGGGGGTCCCTGGGTGACTCAGTTGGTTAAGCATCTGCTTGGGCTCAGGTCATGATCCCAGGGTCCTGGGATCAAGCCCTGCATTGGCCTCCTTGCTCAGCAGTGAGTCTGCTTGCCCCTCTCCCAAGCCCCCTGCTTGTGCTCTCCTTCGCCCCAAATAAATAAATAACATCTTTAAAAAAAAAAATAAAGTGGGCGCCTGGGTGGCTCAGTTGGTTAAGCGACTGCCTTCGGCTCAGGTCATGATCCTGGAGTCCCTGGATCGAGTCCCGCATCGGGCTCCCTGCTCGGCAGGGAGCCTGCTTCTGCCTCTGACCCTCCCCCCTCTCATGTGCTCTCTGTCTCTCATTCTCTCTGTCTCAAATAAATAAATAAAATCTTTAAAAAAATAAAGTTATTAAAAAAACCCCGAAAAACCCACAAAATTCTCTTCTGAAAACACCAGAGAGTTAATATTATGATGTGGGAAGAAGCACATAGCACATTGCTACCTACCTGAATGAGCTTGGCAGCAAACTGGTTCACTTCATTAACTCTTTCTTCATGGGCAGCCATATCTGTTTGAAACTCTTCAAATTTCTTCTGTAAAACCTCCACGTGCTCCAAGTCCTGGCCCAGCTCCTCAGAAGTCACGATAGCTTCCTATTCAGGACCATACCAGAGCCAGAGTCACGAACCAACACTTGGAAATGATGGCTCCTAGAAACCCAGCATGAACGAGGCCCACCAGGATGGGCCACGTTAGCTTTAGTGGCTGCTAGTTTATCCTGGGTGAGCTTAGCTCCGCTCCTTGTTAAAAGGCTGAGCTCATGATGTTTCAGTGTGAGACTCCAGGTTTCAGAGTTCCAGGCGAGCACCCGCCGGGGAGCAGCTGGAGCTGGAACAATCCCACTACACGCCTTCTGCTGCTCACACAGGCTCGGCTGTGGCTGCAGGGGGTGGGGGTGGGGTGGGGGGGGGGACACCCTTCCCTTGCTCTCGCGAAGGTGAGTTACTCTGCAAACCTTCCCCTCGGAAACAGACCTTGTCATTGATCCAGTCCATCACGTCCTCACACTCTCGCAAATACTGCACCAGCTTCTGAGCCTGCAGCAGTTTGACTCCCTTCTCCCGCATCTTCTCCAAAAGCAGCTCCCACTGGCGGTGCAGCTCCATCAAACGAGTCTGCAGGTTAAAAATCAGCCTCAGAGATCATAACCATTTCTATGGGATCTGGCTCCTCCACAGACTTCCCATGAGTCAGAAACCCCACAGCTCGGAAGTCTTTCTAAAGATAATCTCCGCTCCCCCCTCCAAAAATATTCCCGAAACGGAGGGAAACCAGAAGTCTGAGAACTGGAAAGAAGAGACACCTCACAGTGGTTTAGTAGGTCTTAAAGAACAAAATAACTGACCTTTCGCAGGTGGATTTTTTTCTAGTTTACTTTAGGGGAATTATATTCAACTATTATTGATGTTACATTATTTATAATTTATGTTCTTAGTAATGAACCATTAAGTGGGATTCCTGGGTCAGAAGACTACTGGGGAAGGAGACAGGAGGAATTGACATGGAAACTAAGCAGGGGCACCTGGGTGGCTCAGTCGTTACACGTCTGCCTTCAGCTCAGGTCATGGTCCCAGGGTCCTGGGATCAAGCCCATCAGGCTCCCTGCTCCTCCCTCTCCCACTCCCCCCTGCTTATGTTCCCTCTCTCTCTGTGTCTCTGTCAAATAAATAAAATCTTTAAAAAAAAAAAAAGAAAGAAACTGAGCAGAAATTCCTCAAGGGTGTGTTCTGAATTGTGGAGGGAAACAATGAAACAAGAGATCTTATGAGCACTGTGAATGCAAAGAAATAATGATGAGGCCCAAGTCAGCAGGAACACCTTCATATAAAAAGAGGAGGGTGCCTGGGTGGCTCAGTTAAGCATCTGCCTTCGGCTTGGGTCATGATCTCAGGGTCCTGCGATCGAGTCCCGCAAGGGGCTCCCTGCTCAGCGGAGAGCCTGCTTCTCCCTCTTGCCTCCCTCTGTCTCTCATGAATAAAATTTTTAAATAAAAAATAATAAAAGTAGAAGGGATGGGGCCCTGAAATGTAATCAGCGATCAAAAAGGATTTCTGGTAGAAAAGTTTTGGAACTTCGATGAAAAGATAGTTTGTGGTCCAATACATCCAGGTTGGGTTTATTTCCAACTTCACCCAAGTGGCAGCCCCAGGCTCAAACATACTCACTTCCCAGCATCTTTGGGTTCCCATGGCACAGTTTTTAGTAAGGACCTGCCCACAACTGGGGGGATCCAGTCATCAATTCAAGCTTCCGGGATGCTTTCTGGTATCTAATCCAATCTCCATGTGTTGCCTATGCCTACCCAAGATACTGGGAGTTTCCACATAACGCTGGCAGACCAAGTAAAACACACGACAAGGCTGAAACACTCACAGAAGAGAAGTCTGGGATCCGCCCATGGTTGAGACACCCCTCCCAGCCAGCTAAAATCTTGAAAGCCAAGGGACAGCCAACATGGGTGGATCCTCTTAGAAACAAGGGTGCATGTTTCACTTGAAAGAGGAAACAGCAGGGGGATATAAATGTTCACACAATTCACTTCCACCACTGCAGGTTGCAAAGCAGCCTGCCAACGGGAAGAAAGTGAAAGGCACTCCAAGGCAGGGGGGCAGGAACGGGCAAGCAGCAGCAACTCAATATTCCACCTACTCGGATGTGGGACCCGATGTGGGTGGCAGTGACTATGGGGCGCCACGCTGTCCGGTACGGTGTGAAAGTCTAAACCGACGACAGAGAGGTTATCCAGGACACAGAAGCAATCTTCACCCTCCACCCCCCGCCCCCACGTTAACCTGCCTGCCAAACGCTGTTACCGAGTTATGGAGCCAGATAAAGCACCAAGCCAGGATCACCATGGGAACTGTGAGCATGACAGTGAAGATGAAATGAAAGCCCTTGCTCCAATTAAAAACGAGACCACCAGAGGCTCACAGAAAACCTCACCCTCAAGGCCGTGGTCAGTCCCTCACAAAGATCTTTTTCACACCCTCGGGTAAAGAACCAGGGCATGGGGCGCCTGGGTGGCTCAGTTGGTTAAGCGACTGCCTTCGGCTCAGGTCATGATCTCGGGGTCCTGGGATCGAGTCCCACATCGGGCTCCCTGCTCAGCGGGAAGTCTGCTTCTCCCTCTCCCACTCCCCCTGCTTGTGTTCCCTCTCTCCCTGTGTCTCTCTCTCTCTGTCAAATAAATAAATAAAATCTTAAAAAAATAATAATAATAATAAAATAAAATAAAGAACTAGGGCAAAGCCCGCTCCAGTACTGGAACCACCCTCCCATTCTTGGTGTATCTGATCTCGTAAACATTGCAGGTTAGAGTCCAGTTTCCCAAGCACACTGCAGTTCGAGAGTGTGAGCGGGCAGGCAGGCAAGTGCACTTGGGAAAGGCACAGAAAGCTGACGGGGTGGAGGTGAAGTCCTGGTTCTGACTCAGGTGGATTTCTCAACAGGGGCATGAGCAAACAGCAGGAGCTTTCAGAGAAGCAGATGGGTGAGAAAATAAGGAAAGCCAACAGGAATGAAATACAGCTTGGAAAAATAAAGCAAATAATCGTCAGTAGACAAAGGAAGGCATTCATCGGAATTCCAGTTGCCATCTACTAGCTGTGGGATCTGGAGAAGTTACTCAAACTTCTCCGAGCTTCGGTTTCTTCTCTTCCATACTGTGGGGATGATGGGTACCTAGTGAGTTTCTAGTGAAGATCAGAGACTACCTGCGTCAAAATGGCAAAGTGTTAGCACATAAATAGCTACTCAACAAACGGTGGCTAACAGCACTTTTAAATGTTGCTTTAATAGGATCTCCAGGAGGAGGGTCATTACTAACAGAGCTGAATGAAGTGAGTGTGGGGTCGCCTCCTCTCCAGATTCGTCACTAAAGTCAAACACTCGATCTGCTTCTCTTGTCCCCCATCTGCAGCCCTACAGTGCCACGCACTCTGGGCAAACAACTTCTATCAAGCAAATAATAAGGCATGCTGCTTTCATTTACTTGAAGACTGTATACAAAATAGTGAGAAAATGAGCAGAAAGATATTTATATTTAACTGCAGAGACACACGGTACATATTTAATTACAGAGCTACATGTTACATTACCCAAAGGGGTTGAACGTAATTAAATAGTTGGTCATATGGCATTCAAAATTTACTCTTATTTCCTACTCGCAATCATTACTAGTAATAGTTAATTATTAATAAGCTTAGGGCTGACTGCAAGTCTTTAATATGAGACTGCAGAGTCTATTAGTGCAAAAGAGAGACAACAAGTATTTACTGTTGAAAACCACTAGACCAGATCCTACAGGAATGAAAGCTCCACAAGGATGTCAGGGAAGAGCAGGGGGTGGGGATGTTTCTAGCTGGGGCTTATGAATGTAGCTTTCATCTAACTCTCCACAATTGCCTTGACTGGTAAGGGACTGAAAAGGCCAGTCCCTCAAGGGAACGTGACTTTGGATGACAAAGAACAAGACACAGAGATAGGAATGAGGTAAATCAGAAACAGGTAAGAGCATCCGTTGTGAGAAACTAAGTGTACATACTTTATCCTAAAGAGGTTTGCTTTCCCTTAATATCTTGGTACTGGACATGTTAAAGCAGAGAAAGATAATTGAACTGGCACCAAACAAGCCAAATCAAAGAACGTAAGGACGCCTGCTTCAACGTTGGCTGTTATCAATCACTACGGTCACCGACCAGCAGGTGCTGCAAGTCACTGCTCACAGCTGGACCCTTAACTGGCTTGGGGACTAGACCTCAGCAAACCACCTTTGCGGGCAAGCCACCAAGACCCAGAACTCAAGTTTTCAACGGAGAACTTTATGGTGTCTGTGATTAATCCTACTGATCTTTGTGTCCTGATCCCCAAATTCACGAATTTCACTAATATGCTCTCCCCTTTAATTACCATCTATAAATTTGGTTTCATTTACGTAATCTTCTTTAAAGTATAATCACATTCTAATTTGTTTTACAAAAAGAATATTAATTTCCCCACTGAGCAGACACATACTTGTTTATATTCATACTGAATCATCATATTACAAAGGCAAGATGTGGGTAACTCCTTTAGGAGACTTCACAAATTCTCTTAAAAGGCTAGAAAAGTGGGGTGCGTGGGTGGCTCAGCGGCCGACTAGTGATTTTGGCTCAGGTCATGATCTCATGATTCGTGGCATCGAGCCCTGTGCTGGGCTCTGCACTTGGTGGGGAATCTGCTTGAGATTCTCTCTCTCCCTCTGCCCCTCACCCCACTCTCTCACTCTAAAATAAATAAAAATCTCAAAAAAAGCTAGAAAAGTCTTTTTTAGAAACCCTACTTGGCATTTAATCCACATTCCTCCACTAACCAGACGCCACCCATACCAGACCAGATGGCCTCCCGTAGCAGGCACTACTCCTACTCACCCTTATGGTTTCAGATGCAAAATGCCCTTCTGAGATCATCAGGTTTCCAGTTTCATCCAGTTTAACAATGGCTCCTGAGTTGGCCTGCACTTCAGCTTCGAAGGCCTGATGCTTCTGAAGCTTGCCCTGTTGGTGGACCATGACGTGAACCACAGCGGCAACCACATGGCAGTCACCATTCTGCCCTCCCCCCTCAGGTCCCCTTACCTCTCCCCTCTTGAACCCTGTTCCCTCTAATTAGGGACACTCAGCATCCCACCCATTCCCCCCCTGCTCAATTACTCAAATACTCTGACCTCATCTACACTGGCTTTTGGAAGCCTGGCCACTGAGGACCACCACCTTTGTCTAACTTTACTGTCTATCAGGAAATTAGCCTTTATGTGGACATCCAATCCCCTCTAGAAATATAGAGCCACACCAACAATTTTCTTAGCATGTACAATTTACTCTTGGATAATAATCCATCCACATTCACTCATTCTATGACACTTTTTTCTCTTCTTGGACGACTCTGGTATAGTAAGAGAACCATGTGTTCCACCTGCTAAAAAAAGTCTTTCACCAAAATCAATGAGAAGAAAGGCTTTGTCCTTTTTTAAAAAACAGCTTTAGTGAGGCATAATGTATATCACAAAATTAACTTCGGTTACAATTCAATGATTTTTAAAGACTTGCTTTTGATGTAAGACTTACCAGTGAGTTGCTTAAAGAGACGTTTAACTATAAATTTCCACCAGCAACACTGTTAGCGTGCCTTTCTTGAAAATTCATTTTCCCAGAGCTCAACCCAGACCCTCCCTAGAAACATGCCACCAAGGGTTGCAAGGCAGTGGTTTCAGAACCGTCAGCTTGAAGCATCCAGAAAAGCTAAATACCTGCAAGATTTCACATACACCCTTAGTGTGTACAGTATAATACACACACCAAGGGCTTTTCAGAATAGTTAGTCCTGCCTTATGTCTGATCTACATTCTTCTTGCTCAAGGTCATAATTAAATGACTGTGTGATTTGGGGGCAAAAACATTTGAGCTCATGAGTTCTGGCAGGAATCTCAGGGAGATGAGACGCACCTGCAAGTTGGTTGGGTCTTTATAATTCTCATCGGATGCGATCTGTAGTTTCTCCTGAATCCATTTCTCCAGCTCCTCAGCATCTCTCTGGAAAAACTGGAATCGATAGGAGTCTTCAAGCTTCTGGCGCCTAAGGGTTGAGAGCTCCTTGAAGCGGTGGTATCTGTCTAGGACCTGCTGCCTCCTCTCCTGGATGTCCTCTGCTGTTTCCAGCACTTTGACCCCACTTGGGTCCATTTTCTGAAAAGACAGAATGCCCTGAAATAAGCACAGACTGAAGTGGATTTCATGGAATCAACCTTTCTGAAGGAAAGAATTACCAGATAGCCCTGGCAGACAAACGGAAGGAGAAGGTAGTCCCTTCTCAAGACAGAACAATGAGCCTTGATTCTATTCCTTTGTGAAAAATAGCCATCCACTTGCTGCAACACCTGCCTACATGGGTACCTCAGAGGATGCCTAACCAACATCGCAGCCAAACTCAGAGAAACCGGGAGAACTAGAGTTTACCAGCAATTCTACACGGGCTTTAAGGATTCAAAGGAAATGCCAAAGTGGTACTCAAAGAATTACTGAAAAATCCATTCAAAAGTCCTTTCACCTGGTCTCTATATTCCATTGTGTGGAGATTAGAAAGAATTTACTCTTACTTAAATCAATTTTTCTAGCTTTCCATATCTCAGCCTGTTATCCAACGAAGAAAAGGGGATGATTACAAAGTAACAGAGTCCTTGACATCAATAAGAATTTACCTAATCAGGGATGCTTGGGTGGCTCATTTGGTTTAGCGTCTGCTTTTGGCTCGGGTCATGATCCCAGGGTCCTGGGATCTAGTCCCGCATCGGGCTCCTTGCTCCATGAGGAGCCTGCTTCTCCCTCTGCCTGCCGCTCCCCCTGCTTGTCTCTCTCTCTCTCTCTCGTTCTGACAAATAAATAAAATCTTTAAAAAAAAAAAAAAAAAAAAGAATTTACCTAGTCAGAGCCCCTGAGTTCCCAGTTTTTGGGAAACATCAACCCTCAAGTCTTCCTCAGGCTACCAGAGCGCCTGGGCCAAGGACAGGCCGTGTTGCCCGTGAATGTGCACACACAAAAAATCACAGTGCAACTTAAAAAAAAAAGGTGTGGTGAGTTGTACACCTGAAACTAATAAAAATGGTATGTCAACTACAGTTTAAAAAAATTCAGGTTTACGTCACAAATACTTACATTACATAAATTTTAAAGTAATGGATGCTTTACATAAAGATTAGTAGCGATTATTAAACAGGTAAACAGGTGGTCATGCATCTAAATCTGAATCTGATGTGATACTAAAAATCAGAAATCTAAACACAAGAACAAGGTGTGGTGCAAGGTTTACCCTGCTTTCCGCCCACCGACCACTGTGGACAGCACACTGTGGAGCTCAGCCCCAGGCTCCAGTTCGCCACGACGGCAGGCTGACAGAGGAGGCAGCACTCAATCTGCCCCAACTCTAAATCCCCAGATTTCTGGACACTTTAACCAAATTTTCAAGTCAAAAAGAAAACTTGACTTATTGATGGGCAAAACCCAGAAGATGCTACCCATGCTCATCAGGAGTAACCCTTGATTCCTCTAACCTACAGACCACAGCGGGAAAGAGGTACAGACTAATGACAAAGAGCTTCTAAATGTGTCAGTACCACATGACCTTGCACGGGCCACTTTCCTGTGCCTCAGTTTCCTACAATGATTAAAAATGACAGGTGAAAATGAGGCATCTCGGGACCCTTCCAAATGTCAAATTACATTCTACAGAAGATTCAGAGATTTGGTAGGAAAGCAGAACAGATAAACTTTCTAGCCTCTCCAGCTATTGTCCCATAATTTATACATGGTATGAAAACTGTGTTACCCAGGAGACATTTGAGAGCTCTTCTTGTTCACCTGGCCGGGCTAACAGCAGAGGATAAGCAGGCTAATAAGGACTAGGCAGGGAAGTCTCAAGAGTGCCCCCAGCATCCAGCTGGGAGGTAAACAGCATTGGTGGGATCCAGGTGAGTCAGTTTTTAACTCTTCAGGGATTAAAGCAGCTTCAAGAGGTAGCAAGAAATCATCCTCTGCACCTGATCAACTCTGAGGACTATCTTTCTAGGAAGCCATGATCTTCCTAACAGTGAGGACATGAGGTGATCGTAGCCCTATCACCGTTCCTTCCAAATTATTCTCCACGTACTGACCATTATTTTGTTGTACTATTGTTTCCCCACAAAGTCTGATTGATTCATTGACTGATTTTACTATAAAAAGGAACATATTCTTGGCCACATGCTCCCATGCTTTAAGACCTCTTATGGCTCCCTTCTGAGGGAGGAAAGAATCCAGCTCTTTAGCAGGACCTTGTGATTTGGCCCAATACATGTGACTCGTATCATCTCTCACCCATGTCCCCTACCCTCTAGGAATATTGAAATATTCTTTCTCTTCCAAATACAGAATTCTCTGTAAAGACTCTAAGCTAGGGATGCCTGGGTGGCTTAGTCAGTTAAGTGTCTGCCTTCAGCTCAGGTGATGTTCCCAGGGTCCTCCCTTGCTCAGCCGGGAGCCTGCTTCTCCCTCTGCCTGCCACTCCCCTTGCTTGTGTGTGCGCTCTCTCTCCCCTTGACAAATAAATAACATCTTAAAAAAAAAAAAAACAAAAAGACTCCAAGCTATTTGCCCTGGCTTCCTTTGTGTAGAATGATCTGCCTCTCCTCTGCCTAGATAACTCCTATTTATACCTCAGTGCCCAGCTGAGAGGAGTAAGCTGTATGATCTTGCCTCCTTCCCAAGCTGTACTCAATGCTCCTTCCTTCCCTCCTTCTCAGAATTAATCACACGTTTCTACAGATTTACAAAGCACTTGCATATACTTCCCACGGTGTAATTAGACTGAGCAACCTAATCTTTATATCCCCGATTTCTGGCATACACGGGCCATTAGGAAATGTGTGTTGACAAATAACCAAGTATATGCTGAGTGCTGTAGCCACCACGCAGGAGACTGGAATTCACTTGTAAAAGGTGGGGATAGAGCTCCATCATCCACCCAAGTTACAGTTTCCATATTGTCAAATTGGAATTCCACCCAGGCAAAAGCCAGATTTGTGACAAGAACTGCAAATGGAGAATGAAGCTCTACAACTAGGTGTCAGCCTACTGAGCAAATGGAAATTACTAATCTTGGACTGAGCACATGGCAGTACATTGTGAGAAATGAGGTGGCCTTTTCCCTCCAGTCGGGTGTGCCCTTAGTGAAACAGAGCTCAAGATGGCAGTTCTGTTATCAACAGATAGCTGTGTCTGGAAAAAGTATCTTCTATCCTTAAAACCCCAAACTGAGGGTAACCTTAAAAAATTAAATGTCTGGGGGCACCTGGGTGGCTCAGTTGGTAAGCATCCAACTCTTGGTTTCGGCTCAAGCCATGGGATGGAGTCCCATGGAGCATGGAGCCTGCTTGAGATTCTATCTCCTCCCTCTGCCCCTCCCCCCTCAAATAAATAAATAAATAGGTCTTTTTTTTTTTTTAAAGTAAACACCTGTTCACAGTGGAGTGGAGTTTCTGTAACGATACTTCATTACAACAGGGAAGTTCTGGTTCACATTGCTGCCCTAAGAATCTCAGCCTCTTTGGGTTTTTGATGAGGATAACTACCACATTGACTAGAATGTAAACGGGACTTCACTCACTCACCTACACTGTCTGCTCCAGCCATATCTCTTATCAAACTCCCACACCAACTCCAAGTTACAGGCCCTGGCAGGGCCCATTTCCCAGTTTAGAAAGTCCCCTTGGTCAGTAATGTTCTCTCCTACTCCCAGATTCACCACCCAATACCATACAAACCCCTCCAAGTCTAATGCAACTACCCTGTCCTCTCTGCAGTCCTAAGTCAGAAGTCTTCACTCCCCCCATGCTTCTCTTTAGAGCACGATCACATTCTGCCAGGTTTTCTCCCTGCCATTTTTGTGATTCTTTAGTAAATTTAGAGTTCCTAAGGGACTATATGAAAAAGACCTTATCTTCCTCTTCCTCTCTGACCACAGAACTCGGCACATAGTACAGCAGTTACATTCTGAACCTGGAAACAGAGAAACTGCGGCACTTCATTATTAAGTAGGCAGGGGACACAAGGTCATCTAATAACCGAGTCACAGAGCCTACCTGGGGTGAGCCATGATCCTCTGGTTCCCAGACTAGCGTGCCAGAACCAATGATTCTGCACATGACTGCAACTGACATACTCTTTTATTGATGGCTGTTTGCGTATTCATTCCTTTCACTACCTCTTATTTTTCCCATCACCACTTTGGAGGGAAGAAAGGGGGAAGCAGATATATTAATTATTCAAAAAAATAAAAACTGGTCTCCTGCTGGCTCAGCCAGCGCAGCATGTGACTCTCAGGGTCATGAGTTCGAGTCCCACACTGGGTGTAGAGATTACTTAAATAAAAACTTAAATTTTTTTAATCAAGAAATAAATATTTTGTTTTTGTAAGATTCTTAAGTTAGTAAACAATCAGGGTTAAGAAATTATACACTTCCTTTATTCTAATCCCTTGAGAAACCGTTTAAGATGAAAAAAGAGCAGGAAATTGTGTCTAATTTGCTCCCTCACAAAATTTTCTGGCAACGAAATGTGCCAAGGAAGGTGTAGTTACATATGAAACCACCACAGTGCACGAGTTCCTGCAAGAAGCCTGAGTCCTTAGATTAATGCTGAGGGCGTCTGTCCTGCCTCTTCATACACAGGATTCACTGCATTTCTAAAATCCTTTAGCTGCTATGGAAATTTCTAAGAAATCTCACTGGGGAGCAGGCCCTTTATGATGAAGCCAAGAATCCCCAACATAATGCGGCAAGGGCACTGCCTTAGCAAGTCCCCCTGCCTACCAATCCAGGGAGACAGTCCAGCGAGGCCCTGCTGAAATTAACCAACCTAAAAGGCCCTCTTTGTCACCCCAGTGAAGTAGAACAAGTCAATTCTATACCAAGTGCTTTGGTCAGGCAATAATGGACTTTTCTTTCCTGCGGATCAGCTGACGTCAGTAGGTGGGAGCTCTGCCAAGCCACCACTGGCTGTCCCTGGGGAGCTGGACATCTGAAAGTCATCAAAGCTCTCCCATTGCTGTGGGCATTCAGGATCCTCATTTGCATGGTTACAGGAGCCTAAGATGATGGGTTAATAAGAGTTCCCCACCCCTTAACCTGATAGGGAGCTGTCTCTAAGTTTACCTATAGAAGCTCTAGTTTCTTTGCTCGGAAACGGGTCATTTCCATGGATGATACTAAAAATCAGAAAAACGTTCGTATCACCAAGAACTACTGCCGCTGGAAGATGTGCTAGGCTCTCCCCCAAAACTACGTGGAGGGAGTTAGTGGGATTTCTTGGACTCTGTGTGTGCAACATTCCCCCCAGGACTGAGGCTGCAGGCGGCAAGAACCCCACCCCTACCCTGAAATATGCAGCTGACTGATAAGGCAGGCTCCACGGAGAATGTTCCAGGCTGTTCCCAGCCTTAATGGGATTAATGCCTTTTGAGAGCTAGAAAGGAAGACTTTGGGAAATGTGCCATTAAAAAACAATCTCCTGGGAGAGGGGTGGGAGGATGGGTTACCCTATTACCAAATTTTACACATGGGTATTGAGGGCACGATGGAGCACTGGGTGTTATGCACAAACAATGAATCATGGAACACTACATCTAAAACTAATGATATAATGTATGGGGATTAACATAACAATAAAAAACCAGGAAAAAAAAACCAACAATCTCCAACCACACGAGCCTATCTATCTATTTCACTGTCTAAAAACCCACAGAGGAACCAACTTCCTAGGACTGCAGTCGACTGTTTATCTCAAAGGAGCCCATCAACTCTGATTTTGCCAATCAGGTCTCTGTCCACGGAGAATAAAGGAGAGGAAATGAAGTGCTAAATATATTCTCTGTATGTTTAAGGACAGCTTCCCATTGAAAGTAACCGAAGAAAAATGTTGTATTTTTGCGAATGTTTTTCGAGAAGACTGAAGATGCAGGCTATTTATAAATGCTGCAATGCAGCAGTCAAAATGTTAGCCGCATCATTCAGCAAGTAACATGAATTGATCTCGGGGGATAAAACAGGAATTACAACTATGTCCTCTATTGTAATAAATAAAAAGACCTTGTCAGCATCCTTACAATATTGCCAGATCTCTGGGAAGAAAGGGGGGGGTGTCTAAAGATATGAACCTTGGGTAGAAAGTTCTAGTTTAATCCAAAGATATAACATGCCTGAGAATGACTCCTCATATCTGACACAAATTCACACATATTATCAACTGAAAATGGATTTCTACAGAAGAGCCTAGACACTAATTAATAACTGTCTTCTTGCAAATGCCAAGAGACGGCTGTCTGAGCCAGTTCTTGGTATTGAGGGAATTTTTAAATGGCTTGGCCTCACCTACAGAAGCTATCTGCCCCGCTGAGCAAGGGGATTCGTCTCTGGAGGACGGGAGGGACGGGTATTAAGGGATCTGAGTTAGGCAACAGAAAAGACTGCCGATAGAAATCGTTCTCAGACCAAAGGTCAGATGCCTCCAACTCAGCGAACCTGGCACCTGCAGTGAGTAGTTTAGGACACCCTCCCACAGATCTTGGGAGAGGGGAGGAATTCAGCACAATTTCCCTGTGGAACCCCGCAAGAGAATCCATTTGTAGTAAGGATGAAGGAGTCACGGAGACAAAGCGTCGGATCTGCCGCAGAATGTGCTGGATATAAGAGGCATCTGGAAAACTACACAATGAACTCCAATTTCACCAGATACACTCTTTTGCAAGGAAAGGGATTTGGGGGGGCTAAAGGGACGAACAGATCATTTGGCTCTATGGAAAAATTCATACACATCGCCCAAAGCAAAAGGTCAGAAAAACCATCCCTCAGATTTACTTTGGTTGCTTAGTCAAGAGCTCAAAGGGGCAGGACTGACAACGCAGGTTTTTTCCCTGGCTCAGAAAGCCAACCTATTACCAAATTTTACACGTGCAAAGCAGGAGAACTATATCCACACATGTGGAAGGGCTTCTCTGGAGAACAAAGCACCAAAGAACTGTTTAGCACCCATTAACATTTTATACCAGCTGATTCTCAGATCAAGCAAATGAACTCCAAACCAGCTCAGCTGCAGATTTTAGTGGTAGAGCTGATGGTAAGCAGAGAGATAAATAATACATAAATTAAGAGTTTCAACCATGAGGGGCGCCTGGGTGGCTCAGTCAGTTAAGCGGCTGCCTTCGGCTCAGATCATGATCTCAGGGTCCTAGGATCAAGCCCCACATCGGGCTCCCTGCTCCGCGGGAAGCCTGCTTCTCCCTCTCCCACTTCCCCTGCTTGTGTTCCCTCTCTCGCTGTATCTCTCTCTGTCAAATAAATAAATAAAATATTTTATTTTATTTTTTTTAAAGATTTTATTTATTTATTTGAGAGAGAGAGAATGAGAGACAGAGAGCATGAGAAGGAGGAGGGTCAGAGGGAGAAGCAGACTCCCCGCCAAGCAGGGAGCCCGATGCGGGACTTGATCCCGGGACTCCAGGATCATGATCTGAGCCGAAGGCAGTCGCCTAACCAACTGAGCCACCCAGGCGCCCCTAAATAAAATATTTAAAAAAAAAGTTTTAACCATGAATAAAAACAACAACTATTTTTCCTTCTGTGGATCTGCCTGTCGGCCTTCAGACTATTAATTCACTTCAACTCATTAGCCCATTTTTGCAGAGGTGAGCAGGGACTTAGCTTTAAGAAAGCAAAAGATTCATACTGCATTGCATCAAAATCCAGATATGCAGAGCAACGTTGAGAAAACTTACTTCTGAACGCTTCCCAAATACTATCATGTTGCTACTTACCTCTTAACCTGTAAAATTCAGATGAGAGGTATTTAAGTGCAAAATATTGTTACTGACATTCAAAACAGGAAAAGGTTATATTGTGGCCCATTTTTATAAACCTCGTTTCAACCAATTCACCACTCTGATTTATAAAAGGGCTTGCCTTGGATTTATGACTAGAAATTTGCAAAGTTTGTATTTCTTATAGGATATCAAGACATTAATTTTAAGCATTTTTCTTTTTGAAAAAGGTCCAATTTAGCAAACATTCAAAAACTGTACACAAAATAATATAGTGAGCTTTTTTTAGCCAAGGAAATCCAAGCTCCATTTCCTTACAAGGATTGTGGCAGAGAAAATTAGTCGATGGGAACAGGAAACAAACCCAAGTTTACGATATTTGTCAAATTTAAAAACACTACTTTTACGACACATTTTCATATTATTTTTTCCAAACACCTAAGATAATCTGTTCGGTCCCTTGGTTCTTAAGAACCAAGTAACCATCAATAAAAAGATCAGCAAACACTACATGCAAACACCAGTAGGGTGAGAAAAAATTAATATATTCATGCCTGAAAGAGAGGAAGGCAAAAAAACAGGAGGCTTTGGCAATTTTAGAATAAATTTACTAAGACTTTTGTTCATGTAACACCAAAAAAAAAAAAACAATAGAGAAAAACCCCAACCCTAACCAATTGGTTTCACAGAAAAGTCATGCAGGCAGGGTTTTCTCCCCCTCTTTGGATCATTCAACCTCTGCCACAAATGCGTCTTCACTGCAAGCCAGGCAAAACCGAAAAGGCAACCTGTTTCCTGCATGCTGGTCAAATACCTGGACTCTGCGTTTACGAAACGATGACAACATGATGGAGGAATGTGGAGTCTAAAGAGGGAGGGGGAGAGCAAGATAACAAGCTTCTAAGGGCAAACTGAACAAAATCACTTCAAAATGAAAACAGACCATTAGGAATATCTGAAACACAAATAAAAACCAAATTCCTGCTGTTCTCCCGATGCCTTTCTTGTTCTGTAGAGCTTCTGAATCCCACAGGGATTTAAAATATGGAAAGAGACCCAACGTTCTCTGGTCCCTTAGCAGTTCCTATCTAGATGTGCTGCCTTGGCCAAGTTATACCCCCCTTGGGTCTCAGCTTCCCCACTTTTCAAACAGAGAATACTGAATATGCTTTCTAACACTAAACACGCCCTCCCCAGATCCACAGTCCAATAAATTGAGACTCCCCGGACTGATTCCTAAATCCCTTTCCATTCAGTAACAAAACACCAAGACCTCATGAGAAACAAGAAAGAACTCAAGCTATAGAGATCTGACTTGGGCCTCGTTTACTGGTACACTTCCTTTACAGAATACTATTTCCTGTTCAAAACCCGTACAAGAGGGGTGCCTGGGTGGCTCAGTCATTAAGCGTCTGCCTTCGGCTCAGGTCATGATCCCAGGGTTCTGGGATTGAGCCCCGCATCAGGCTCCCTGCTTAGCAGGGAGCCTGCTTCTCCCTCTCCCACTCCCCCCTGCTTGTGTTCCCTCTCGCTATGTCTCAATCTGTCAAATAAATAAATAAAACCTTTAAAAAAAAAAAAACCCGTACAAGAGGAATATGCAAAAAAGGTGGAAGGGAGGTAACTGGCACAGCTGCTCCGTGCCCCGGGGCCCAGGCCCCAAGTGCTCGGCCGGCTCTGCGCTCCTCCTCGGCATTCCGGGAGTCAGTACTTGCCATCAGGGCGGCGCATTCTTCTACCTACTCTGACCACAGCTGCAGCGGCCCGGACCGCATAGCTAGCGGAGTCCTTGCATAGCCCACAGAGGATTGATTACAAGGCCGGCCTCGTGCCCACTATCCTTCGTGCAGGTTCAGCAATGACAGGGCTGTGGACTGCAACTGACACTCGATGCTTAGGATCTGCAGTCGGCCCCTCCCTTTGGGATGAAGGCAGGTAAGGAAAAATAGAGCAAATTCTAACCCAGGGAACCAAAAGAAAGATGTATTTATAAACCGGATCTCACCACCTAAACCTGTTCATCAGATTATTTGACAAGCTCATATTAGAGCCTGTGACATATCAGATTTCTCCAATTGCTAGATCGCTACAAAACCCACTGCCAAGACCAAAAGCATATCCGAGGATGTTGCTCAGCTGATGGGTTACTCTAAGAACTGCTTCACACCTGTCCAGCACAGGGCAAATCCTCCCTTCGAGGTTCATCTCTCTGTGGAAGTCCCTAGATAACAGCTAACACACTTTGAGGGTCCCCTTGAGTAATTATTGGCCCAGTTACTAAAAGAGGCTTATTGTTAATTTCCTGCAGAGGTCCTTACTGCAGCACATTTTTTTTCCCTACAGCACATTTTTAAACTTTGACTTCAATTTGACCTTTGAAAATCGAAGACTTTAGCTGCAACAAAAGGGAAAAAGACTAGTTCAGGAGTTGGAACCTTGGCTCAATAGCTTCATACAGCTGAGTGTTCCCACAGCTATTCTTAAGATTTTCTGTTTCCTGACACCCCCACCCTTCCATCTTTGATACATTGTTTTACTTAGGTCCAATTGCTATGACTCCGCAATTTCTCCACACATTATTAAAATACTTCAGATGGTCTCTCTTCTATTCTTCCCTGACAGCCATGATGGTTAAATTTTTCTAAAATACCATGATGAAGACGGAACAAAAGGCCTACGTATTTTAGGATTATATAAATGAGATTTGACAAGGTGTTGGGGCAATTCGCTCATCTCAACCCAACTTTCTGGGCTATTGAGGCCTTTGAGGCTTTTGATTTAAAACATATGCATATGCAACCCTTAACCTCGACAAACCCCTTATTTAAAATATTCTGTCCCAATGCATCAAAGAGACTCTTAAAGGCAATTTTCTTTAGGAAGCATCTTGTCAAATTCGCAGGGCTAGCTTTCAAACAAAGGCTGCTCTATCATTCAACACTGCCGTGGCCGCAGAATTTTGGACAAATAATATGATATCCTCCAATCGAAAGACCGTCTCGGGTGGGGCGGGGGGTAGGGGGAGGGGAATAACTCGTAAGCTATTGAGTTATTGGATTTGAGTCTCATACAAAGAAGCGCCGCATCTACCTGTTATTTACAAGCAAATCACAACTGTGTAGGAAAAAAATGTTTATTACGAGGAAGGAAAAGGAGATGGCCAGTCTCAGACCTTTCTGCGTCTAGAGGGAAGGCCAAGAATCGCCACACTGGATGAAATTAAGGTCAAAGAGCCCTTTCCTCTATGCTCTCGGCTCTTCCTCCCTCAAGGGCTGGGCCGGCATTGCTGTGGGGACTGGGGAAAAAGGAGCTGCAGAAGTCGCTCCCCACCGAGACAAGGGATCGGGGGCGCTGGGGGAGCGCTCTGCAGGAAGGGGTATGGTGACGATCCCGTCAGGGGCCCCCGCCCCACCTGCCGCAGCCGGATGGGGCAGGGCGGGGCCGCAGCCCGGCTTGGGGGTGGGGGAGCGGGACGGACCCGGCGGCCTCGCCTCCCCCCCTCCGCCCAGTCAATGACATTCCAGCGGCCGGCGCCCAGGCTGGGCCGGGCGGCTCCTCCGCAGCCCACGCTCCCCCGGCCGGTTGCGGCCGGCCCGCCGGATCCC
>NC_138382.1:74078672-74098239 GCF_054177405.1 Leptonychotes weddellii | reverse complement strand
CCCTCGGGCCCCGCTCCCTCCCCGAGCTCCCCTGCTCCCCCTCTCACCGTCTCCTGCTGGGTGAGGGCGGTGGGTGCGCCGGGCTTGGGGGGGGGGGGGGGGGGGTTGCTGAGGGACCGACGCGCCTCCGCGGCCTCCCGCCTCGCCGTTGGCTCCGCAGCGGGTAGTGGCGGCGACGCGCCCGTCTGGCCTCTTTTATAGGCGGCCACGCGCGTTCCGGCGGCGGGCGGGCGCGAGCGCGGGGGAAGCGCTGGGGCGCGGCGCGAGGGGCGGGGGCGAGCGCCGGCAGAGCTAAGGGGGCGGAGCTCCCGCCGGCTCGCTTCCCGATCGCGCGACGGAAAGGGCCGAACGGTCCCGGAAGGAGCCGAAGCGCCGCTGCGGGGGAAGAGCCGACTCGGGGGAGCGCGGCGGGAGGATGGGAAAGGAGGGCGCGCGCCAGGGGTGGGGGGAGATGGTGCAATGGAGTCACTGCCTTCGCCCGGGCTGGCCGAGATGCGGCAGCCGCCCCGCCCTTCCCGCACCTCGGATCCTCCAATCCTGCCCCTCCCCGCCCTGCAGAGAATCTTCTGCACCCCACCCCGCCCCTCCACCCCTGGGAGCCCTTCCAGGACTGCAGCGAAGGGCGGGGCAGGGGCCGTCGCTGCAGTCTGGCCGGGGATGCTAAGCACCCATGTCTGTAAAATGCCCAGTCCCCAAGGATGAGATCACCCCCGGGCTTTTCTTCTTCCTGCCCCCTTTCCCTAGGAGATGGCTGCGGCCGGGACCCAAGTCAGCCTACTCTGGTGGGGGCTGGGGCCTAGAAACCGAGGATGATTTGGGATCCAGGTTTGAGGTGGTGGTAAGAAAAGGCCGTATCTGATCCCCCAAGAATAAAGACTAATTTGGAGTTGAAGTCTGTCGTTTGGGATTTGGAGAGTTAATAATTTTTTATATCCTTATAGCAAAAGCTTTCTGACAGGTCGCCAGTGAAATAGGATGCATTAGTTGTATTTTATAAACAAGACGTTAAAGTTCTTCAGGCCACAATTAGTTGAACTTTCCTATGTACCAGGCGCTTTGCTAAGCATTTCATGTGTTACCTTTTTTTAAAAAATCTGTGCAATAATTTTACGAGGTATGTATTATTCCCCCATTTTAGAAATGAGCACTCTGACATGGAAGCTAGGTCTCTTGCCTAGGTTAGGCAGCTAGCAAGAAGAAAAGCTTGGATTAGAAAAAAAAAAAAAGAAGAAGAAGAAAAGCTAGGATTTGGATCCAAGCAGTCAGAACCTTCTCTTAAACAGTATGTTCTGCTGTCTTCCCCTAGGAAAGGGAGGCACTGCAATGGTGGATGCTAGGGTGCTGGGGTGGGGGGAAAGAGGATTTCTGGAGTTTCTGTTACTTACAGTCTTAGCAGTTTAAGAGCCTGGCTCTAAACTCTAGTGGAGCCCAAAGCCCTCTGTTGGGAAGCCCTTTCCCCACCCCCGCTTCTGTGACAGCTGGGCCACAGCCACTGGGAGTAACACCCAGATCATTCCTGTGCAGTCAGGCAGACCAGGAGCTCTGCAGCTCGGAAGGCCTCAGCCTCCTGGTTACCAAGCAGCCCTGGGCACTGTACCAGAACTTGGGCCCAGGCCCAGCCCTGGGCTTCCTGGTCCTCTGCAGTCTGGCCTTCTTCCCCTGTGCCTGGGATCCGCCATCTGGTTTCTAAGCTGCCCTTTTCTAAGGAAATATTCTCCTATTCCCTCAACCCATCGGAGTGCAGAGAAAAGAAAAATGGCCACACCCCAGAAGCAGCTTTGTAGAATCTGGAGGAAAAACGTAGGAGCTAAGAGGCATTTCCTGCAATCTTCTGTAAAGAGAAAACAGGACTGGGTAACTCCTCCCTGGGGTGTGCGTTTCTGGAACAGTTGATGGCGTCGACAGCCTCTTCTGCACCGGGGAGCAACAAAATGTTTAATCATATAATCAGCTCTGGGTACAAAATGGCTTACACAGTCATAGCTCTCCAAGATTTCTAAGACCTTCTGCTCCAGCAAGGAATCGGTCTCAAGGGCCTGGACACGGGCTGTAAAAAGATCTTTCTTGTAAGTCACTACAGCCTCATGGTGAAATGGGGATTTTGTTGCTTTTACCAGATGCAAAACAGATTTGAGAGCTGTGGTACTGGTACAGAAACTAAAATCTTACTCTTTGATCCTTTGTCTGATCTGAGACAAGGCCAAAACCCATTATCTCTGGCCCACTCACTCACCCACCCCATTCTGCACTTGGCACTGGAAATGAGATGTTGAAAAAGCCCTTCTTCATGTGTTCTGTTGTGTGCCTACCTCACCTCCCACCAATTTCACTGTATGCCTAAGGCTCTGCTAGGTGTAGGGAGAGATGACAGAGCAGATAATGGCTCTCTTTGTTTTGGAGAGAAACTCAGTCAGGAGAAAAAAAAAAACAGCACAGGTCAGTATAGCAATTAACTCCCAGTTCCCAGTGTCCTCCTGAACAGCGTGGGGGGGACACGACTGAATTCCAGCTTTTTCTATCCCCCCCAGTTCTCTGAAGGTTTGATATGCACCCTAAACTTAGGCATCCAAATAGTCCCACTACCTTTTCAAGTTCAAGAGGACAACTGATTGGAAATACACAAAACGTAATGATGTTTTCATCTGTTCCGGCCATGGAAAATTACTCTCCGGCTCTCCCTGGAGAAACTCCCTCTCCCTCCCCCTCCACGTGCACAGCAGTTAACAAGCACCAAGCACTTCCACTTTTTCCCTCCCCATAAAGGAGTTGATTGAGAAGTTACCCTGGCAAGTGGACTGTCAGAGCTGGCAAGGACACAGTGACTGGATGACCCTGGAGGATATTATGCTAAGTGAAATAAACCAGACACAAAAGCACAAAGACTGCACCATTCTACTTACTTGAGGTCCCCGGAAGAGTCAAGTTTATAGAGACAAAGTAGAGCAGAGCTGGCCAGGGGCTGGGCTAAGAGGAGGATGGGCAGTGAGTGTTTAACGGGGACAGGGTTTCAGTTTTGCAAGAGGGAAAAGTTCTGGGCACGGATGGTGATGGCTGTACAGCAATGGGAATGCACTTAATGCCACAGGACCATATACTTACAAATGGCTGAAATGGTAACTTTTGAGTGATGTATATATTTTACCACAGTTAATAAACAAAGCAGGGGCGCCTGGCTGGCTCAGTCGCTGGAGCACCTGTTCGGGTCGTGAGTTTGAGCCCCATGTTAGGTGTAAAGATTGCTTTTAAAAATTAAATAAATAAGCAAACATTTCCTCCCTTAAAAAAAAAAAAAAAGCTGGGGCCGCTGGGTGGCTCAGTCGTTGGGCGTCTGCCTTCGGCTCAGGTCATGATCCCAGGGTCCTGGGATGGAGCCCCGCATCGGGTTCCCTGCTCCCCGGGAAGCCTGCTTCTCCCTCTCCCACTCCCCCTGCTTGTGTTCCCTCTCTCGCTGTGTCTCTCTCTGTCAAATAAATAAAATCTTTTAAAAAATGATTAAATATGATTCGTAAGTTCAACAGACCGTATTGGTGATGTACTTCACACTGATGGACTTGAAAAGTATTTGAGATATTACTGAGTGACAGCAGGTTACAGAACAACATGGGTACCGAGTCTATTTACTTAAGAACTATGCTTGTATAAGAGTGTATATAACTGGGGCAACCGGTGGCTCAGTTGGTTAAGCATCTGCCTTCAGCTCAGGTCATGATCCCAGGTCCTGCATCAGGCTCCCTGCTCAGCAGGGAGTCTGCTTCTCCCTCTGCCCTGCTCATGCTCTCTCTCTCAAATTAATAGGAAAAAAAAAAAAAAGGATATTCATTTTTATGACCACAGTACAATGATAAAAGTCAAATTAATCTTGAATAATACTATTATCTTACAGACCTCATTCAAGTTTTACTAATTGTCCCAGTGTCCTTTATAAGACACTGAATTTTTTGAAGAATCTTTTCTGGTATAGGTTCCAATTCAGGGTCATGTACTGCATTTAGTGTAAGCATCCTGAAGAAGCTAAAAGAAAAATGTTTCTTGAATGCATCAGCTGTTTAAATTCGTATTAAAAAAAAAAAAAAATGGGGCGCCTGGGTGGCTCAGTTGGTTAAGCGACTGCCTTCGGCTCAGGTCATGATCCTGGAGTCCCAGGATCAAGTCCCGCATCGGGCTCCCTGCTCGGCAGGGAGTCTCCTTCTCCCTCTGACCCTCCTCCCTCTCATGCTCTCTGTCTCTCATTCTCTCTCTCGCAAATAAATAAAATCTTTAAAAAAAAAAAAAAAAATGGAGCCCAGCTATAAACTAGAGAGTAAGTTTTTTCTTTTAAGTAGGCTCCACACGGAATGTGGTGTTACTACAAATTCACCACTGCTCTCACCTGCTTTCTGCAGGTCCACAGGAAATCTAGTGTCAGGAACTCATTCAGTGGGACAGAGAAAGGGGAAATGAGAGGCCAGGCCTGGAAAGGACTCTGTCTGAGGCTCTGTGGCTCCCCTGGCTGCCCTGGCACTGAGATGGAAGACAGCCAAACCTAGTTAGGTCACTGCTTTCATCACGGGAAGCTTGAGGAGTAGGGGAAGGAACTCTCCAGAACCATTCTTCTATCTGAGGGATGTGCAGGGTTTCTCTCCTGTTGGAATTTTTAACTCATCCTCAGGTTTGCTTTAAAATGATATAGGACAATGACAGAATAAAAATATGGGCACTCAGCCTGAGAAATGAGGTCAAGCTTGAAAGGAAGCAAGCAGGCAAGTGAGTGCTTGAATTTAAAAACTGGATGCCAGCCTTAGTATTCCACTTTTAGGAATGTGATGCTGCCATCAGAGGTGTATCTATTGGCCAGCAATCATTCTCAAGACGACCCTGTCAGCGAGTATCAAAAACCTGGCTTCCCCAATGCTCTCCTTTCTTGGTTTACCATCAAGAGCCTATTAGGAATTCTAAGCATCGAGTGATGTGTGCAAGACTGTTAAACATGTCTAGAGAAAGAACATTCAAATATCAGGAGAGGTGTTTTCTATGGAGTGGTACAGACAGATTCAAAGTGGAATGGACTTCAGAGATCATTTTGTTCAGTCATTTTTCACATTTCATTTTTGGAGGAACATTCCCATATATAATCTTACATAGAACCACAATCTATATATACAGCACATATAGCAAAATCCCTGTGGCAGAGAGGATCCCAGGGTTCCCTTAGGGCCCCATGTACAGCTGGGCAAAATATAAGCTACAAACTGTAGTAGGGCCCTGTGCACCTCAGGTGATCACAGATTATAGGGCTGGGCCCCATCCACTCAACATTCTGAAGTCAGGGCTTCCCAATCTCTTCCTGGTCATAATGCATAGAAAACAATGGCAAACAGCAACTGGCCTTGAGGGCCACAGCCACTGCAGGTCCTGCAGGCTAATGGGTCTGTGCCCCTGACATAACTGCTGGGAGGCTCTGCCCTAAGGCACTGCCACGGAGCCCTGAAAACTACTATGCTCCCGACTCATCCAATTCTTGTGTTTTTGCAGGGCTCAGAGGTGGTGAATGACCCACCCAAGGACATAAAACCTAAAAGTGAATTGCACTAAGTCTCCTGACACCTTCCCCAGAGTTCATTCTGTTGCATCCACATGAAAAGACTTCAGTACTTTTCCATTCCTGCTAGATAAAACCAGGTCAGTTATTGGTACATAATTCCAAAAAGGAATGACCAAAAAACAACAATTTTCCCTAGGTGAAGGTCAAGAAGACAAAATAGGGAGAAACACACACCATTCTAGAGCTAGGCCAGTGACATACACAGCTCAAGGTATAGGAAATGGTCACATCAACCATCTAGATACTAGCAATGGGTTTTTAAAAATCAAGCTTTATTCCTTGTTTTTTGGCACCAGAGTCAACGATTCATAGAAGGTATCACTTCAAGCTGCTCAAGAGTAGCAGGGGATACCCCGCCCCCCAAAACACATCCCCGCAGACGACACACAGTACAGAGGAGATCCACGGCTGCCTGTAGTACAAAAGACGAGGAGTCTTCCCTAAAACAAACCTCAATTCTTACCTGAACAGCCAAGCTCTGAATTTCTGTAGTAGCTTTAGTCAGGCGAATCTATCATCACTCTTTACTCAGGACATGTCAACAATTCTAAAGCAGTTCCCAATTCTTCCCAAACACCTTTATTTTATTTAACCCCTGAGTCATTGCTTGTAGATGCTTGGCTCATGCATAATGTTGGAAGGCCATCTCAGCCCGTCTTCAACCAAATTCAAAAACAAGCCCCCCCCTCCCCCACCATCCCTGGTTCATGCATCCCTAGTCTTCCAGGGGCCAAATTCCAAATTAAAAGGACCAACAGTGCACCCTGTTCAACATAACATGTATTAACAGTCCTAGTCCCAGATGCTAAACTATCTCTGATACAATTTGGGACTTAATCTATGTCTATATCAGGCATTTCCTCTGAATTTATAATGACTTCACAAGCCGAGAAAGGCAAAACAACGATAACCCAGACTTGCATGTAAGGATTTGGGCCTGTACCCTGAACGAGGACAGCATGACTTGGTGGGGGTCGGAGGGCAGTGGGAGAGGATGGAGTTGGGCAAGTGGTGGGCTCATTTCAGCTCAGAGTTAAATGGTTAAGGTACTACGTACTTTCTGAAAGACACCAGACACAAGGGAAATGAATGATGAGACCAAGTACTAAACCACTCTTCTCACCATACTTCAGAAATGAGAAAAGCCAATGCCATTTACGCTGCCATGTGGACCCCTTAAGGAGCCTCCAGCCTTTGAAGAGACCCGCTAGGTTCTGGGACCCCTGAAAAGTCTCCTCTCCTAGTCGCAAGGTACAAATATATTGGTGGATTTCTAAATCTGACATGACTTCTCCCAAATACAGCTGTTTTCAGTTGCTTTATTATTGTCCCTTTGCAACAAAACGGTGACAGTGGGTGACGGAGGGCCATCAGGAACGCCAGAAGGAGGAAGTCAGAAAGCCCTTGGGGACAGGAATCTCCTTGCGCTGCAAACATTTCTGGTCAGAGAAAGATGGAGAAAACAGAATGATTTTCTGGTAACGCTCCTTCTGACATCTAACATTTGGAAGAAGCTTTGAGGGACAGCAAGCTCAAGTCCTCCGAACAGCGGTCAACAGCGGGCAGAGTGAGACCAATGGCGGCAAGGAGACTTCTCCTTCTGTGTGAACTGCAGCAGAGGACCAAGGCCAGGCTGCTGGTTATGCTGCCCCCACCCTGCCTCCCACAGCCCCGCCTCATCCTTCTCAACCGCCTTCTGCCCACTCGGGCTACTGGAAAGTGGAAGTCAGGGGTCTTGTCCTGGCAGACCTACCACAGACTTCTAGGCTGTTGGTCAGACTAGCCTCTGGTTTCCAGCACTGAGAAACGGGAGGAGTCTGGCTGAAAGTGTAGTTGGTTCTCATGGAGAAGATGGACCAAATTTCCCAGTTCCCCTGACCTGAGACTGAGGAAAGAACCTCAGCCAGCAAGCAAGAAATTTATTAGTGACACCAGACTCATTAAGTATATTTTATTCATCCCTAAGACAGTTTCCCCTCAGGCAGCATGGACGATGGCGCATAAGAAGAAGGAATGCCATCCCTTAAGGTGAAGGGGGAATCAAGGACAAAAAAATAAGGTTCAAAAAAAATCAAGAGGGGTGGCGACTAGCTGGTTCAGTCGCAAGAGCAGGTGACTCTTGATCTTGGGGTTGTTTGAGCCCCATGTGGGGTGTAGAAATGACTTAAATAAAATAAAATAAAAAAATCAAGAGGAAGACTGCAATCCGAGAGCCTAGAGGTCCATGACTTGCGAGACACAGGTGCCCTCAAGGTCAACAACAGCTCAGAACATGTTGGTCTAAGGACATCTTACCTCTAAGAACTGCTTGAGGCGTATGAAGGAACCCATCTGTCCTGAGCTTGTGATGGCTTCAATCCTGCAGAAAGAAGAAGACACACAGATCACAGCTATGATTCCCACCTTCCTCTTGGAGAGGAGTTTGGGACATTGCAGATCTAGAGGAAGGGGTAGATCGAATGACTCAGATGTCTTCTGGACTAAGGATGCTGTCATTCTTCCAAACGGTCTCAGGCTTCTTTTCAAACCAGGGGATAAAGGAGAAGAGAGGACATTCCTTTCCAAGGTCTTTGCGAGCAGGCGGGATGGGTGCTGCCAAGGCCTCTCGCTCAGCTGAAATGCCAGGGTGTTGAGGAATGAGAAGGGCACCTAAAGGCGAACGCCATGAGTCAAGCAAACAGTTGGAGAAACTGACTTATTAAGGGAGTTTGATTCTCTGGGTTAATTCATGCCTGCGTGTAATCACCATCCCAGATTACCTGGGGGAGTTTGGAAAACAGAGTTAAAGAAATGTCAGATATCTGAATCCAGGATCTTCTTAATTCATTTTTTCATTTAGCCAACAATATTTAAGAGACTCTCATTACAGTTCAAAAGCATTTATTCGAATATCAGAGAGGAGAAGGATAAGAGAAGATGTCACACTTAATACAGGTGCTTTTAACCAAGTCAAACCCAGCATGTCACAGCACGCAAGGGCCTCTGATGCCATGTGTTTCACCCACTGAGTCCCGTGTAGTCTACTCAATGCGCCACATACCTGGGGAAGTAGTCTTCTTTGATGAGAAGGATCATCTTCCAGAACTGTACCTGGTACTGCTTCATGAGGGCATTTCCACACACCTAGGGAAAGACAGGCACCGTCAGAGCAGAGAATGCAAAGTCACGCTCATACAAGAGATCCGTAAAGAACACCAGCCCTCTGCCTTTCACTCCTACCAAGAATTTCAGCCACAGTGCCACTTAGCTAGCTCTGCAAGGGAATAAATGGAAAAATCCAACCTTCTTTGGAAGCACTTCTCTATATATGATAATACCTCCATTAAACCAGACCGCCAAGAGGCCAGGTATTTTAGCAAACTAGAAAATGTGAATCAAACTTATTTATTCTTTGATTCTACTGAATGGAAACCTTTTTGAAGGCATGGCATTCTTCCTAACTGTAATAAGCAGAGCATACAGAACATCACCGTGTTCTCAAATTTAGTCATGATCTCTGCTCATGTTGTGTGACTTCAGGAACTCTAAGGTGAATGGAAGCATTTGGCATTCTAGGCTCAACAGCCCAGATCTGTTATGGTGTGTGCCCCCAAGCCTTTAACCTTTAAGAAATGTCTCCTTTCCACAGAAACCCTTACCCTCATCCTATAGTGGTGGCCCCTCATAGGCAGACAGGACTGTAAAGAACCTTCCGGACAATGGAGATACCTGACCCAAGCTAGCTGATCATATTCGTTCTCCCTAGGAATGAGGGATCACAAAGATGGGATAGCAGTTCCACTACCCTGGGGGACCACACTGAGGCGAAGGGCTAGAGCCCAGGATGGCCCATCTTCTCCCCTGGGCACAGAGAACTAGAGAAAGCTGGCTTATAAGGAAGCAGCCTGCAAGAAGAGCACAGGAAGGACCACGTGGCCGCAGAAAGACTCCTCGTATCTGGTAACATTCTAGTTCTTGGTTCAAGGCCCACATGAGAGTCAACTGTACATTCTACCCTTGGTTCTGGGAGTCAATGCTCTATCCCTAAAACAAATGTCCCTTTCTGCTTGTGCTGGGATGTACAGTTTTTTTCTTCTTTACAATAAGACGACAAGCACACAGAGAAAGAAAGCACAGTGGGAAGAAAAGCCAAAAGCTAGGTTTGTCTTTAGCACTCGGGAAAAATGTTTGACACCGGATCTTAATGCTGTTCTCACCATCAGCCTCTGTTTCTATATTGCTTCCTGATCCAGGTCACGCAGTGGCCGAAGGCTGCTTCAACCACTGTCTCTCTCTCATGTGGTAACTGCATTACGTACCTCCAAGAAGTCAAAGAGGAGGGTGGCTGTCACATCTGACAGGGGCTCCATATTTAAGATTTGTGCCAACCAGCGCCAGCCGTGATTTAAGCCATGAGGATGAATCTGGGAGGGAAGACACTTGGTCACAATTTGATCTCACTGTATCCAGAGATCTAAACTCCCAAGGTTATCCTCTAGCCATTACTAAGTGACATGAACCCCCCGGATCATCAAAATCAAGCACATGCCGCAGGGCAGAACAACACAAGATGAACAAATTGTTTTCAAATGTCCCAACACACTGGAACCCACACATTTTTTTACACATGTGGCAGCTTTGGTTTCAGGGATTTCAACAGTTACCAGTATAGACATTTTATTTATTATTTTTGGTACCTTTAGCACAGAACCTGGGACACAGCAGGTACACGATAAAAATTTGGATTCGATCCATTATGATCCCTTCTCGTTAGGTTCCCGAGTACATTAACTTCTCCATATCTCTAATCTGTGTTCTTTGAGAAAAGCACTGGGCTAGCAGGTCAAAGCCCTGCACCCCAGCTGTGGCTTTGTCACTGACAGTGTGTGTCACCATAGTTTGCTGAGACTCCATCTGCTCATTTGTGACATGAGGCACCAACCAGGTCTAAAATGACAGAATCAGGGCGCCTGGCTGGCTGAGTCAATAGAGTATGCGATTCTTGATCTCAGGGTCATGAGATCGAGCCCCACACTGGGCTAAGAACTTACTTAAATAACAACAACAACACCACCACCTGATACTCTATCATTTAAATCACTCCTCTTCTAATAGAATCTTCTAACCTTAATGACTGGTTTACAACAGATTGTCATCTGGTAGACGCTCTTACAAATCCAGTTCTTTAAAGGCTCAACTAAATCAAATAGCTCTGCTGGACCAAGTTTCCCAATACTCAACATCAACTTCTCTAAAGCACACTTAGGGAGTAGCGATACACACTAAGTTCTCATATAATGAGACTGCCCCGGCGGCAAGAAGGGCAATAGTCCCCGGGGACAAAATACACAAATACGGTCTGACTTCTCACTATTGATAGCAGGCCTTTTCTACTACCTCTTGTCGGCTTCCGTATGGCCACCGGAGCTGGATGATGGCAGCGTAGAGTCGGATCATCCCAGACATGCGTTTTAGAAAGTTGTCCTGCTGTTCCACTTTGGAGTCCTTCACTTGGTAGCCAAGCATCCTGTGTGGAAAGAAAAAATTCAGTGTGACAAGGCCAAAGTGAGGATGACAAATCACAACTTTTTATGGATAAAAGAAACAATCTAGTATTATTACATTTAGCATTATTATTAGTATTACTACTAGCATTAGTATTAGTCTTTTAAAGTAGGCTCCATGCCCAATGTGGAGCTTGAACTCGCGACCTCATGATTGAGAGCTGCATAATCTACAACTGAGCCAACCACACGCCTCTATTTTTTCTTTTTTAAAGTAAACTCTAGGCCCAACATAGGGTTCAAACTCATGACCCCAAGATCAAGAGTCGCATGCTCTACAGACTGAGCCAGCCAGGTGCCCGTTTTTAGCATTATTCTTACTACATATCATTATTGTTACTACATATCAATATCTCTGCAGAATACTTTGTTTACAAAGCAAGCATATTGACAATCACATCTGTGCATCACATAAGCCCTGCAAGGTAAACTCACAGGATTTTTTTTTTTTTTTTTTAAAGATTCCATCTATTTATTTGACAGAGAGAGAGCACAAGTAGGCAGAGCGGGCAGGCAGAGGGAGAGGGAGAAGCAGACTTCCTGCCGAGCAGGGAGCCCGATGCAGGACTCGATCCCAGGACCCCGGGACCACAACCTGAGCCAAAGGCAGACACTTAACCAACTGAACCACCCAGGCGTCCCAGGATTTTTTTTTAAACATTTTATTTTTAAGCAATCTCTGCACCAACAAGGGTGGGGCTCAAGCACATAACCCCAAGATCAAAAGTTGCACGCTCTACCGACAGAGCCAGCCAGGCACCCCAAAGTCACAGGACTGATGGATATCATTACCCCCATTTGCAAACAAGGAAAATGATGCTCAGAGCTTAAGTGACTGGGGCGCCTGGGTGGCTCAGTCGGTTAAGCATCTGCCTTCGGCTCAGGTCATGATTCTGGGGTCCTGGGATCGAGCCCCATGTCGGGCTCCCTGCTCAGCCAGGAGCCTGCTTCTCTCTCTCCCTCTGCCTGCCCCAACCCCGCTTGTGCTCTCTCTCTCACTGTCAAATAAATAAATAAAATCTTAAAAAAAAAAAGCTTAAGTGACTGACCCACTTTGCAAATCATTAAATGATAAAGCTGGGCACAATTCTAAAACCCCGGATTCTAGATCCAGTATTCTTTTCCCTAAACTATATTAATTATTGCACCTGATTCCACAAATCCCAAAGAAGCCAGTCTGTATGAAAGACATTGGATTATCTGATAGAACATTCCAGGTACATATGAGGAGCTTTGAAAGGAGGGAGAATGAACCCCAGTTCTTTTTTTTCTCTTAAGATTATTTATATTTTAGAGAGAGAGAGAAACAGAGAAAGTGCACACACGAACAAGGGGAGGGGCAGAGGGAGAGAGAGAGAGTGAGCATCTCAAGCAGACTCGGTGCTCAGTGCAGAGCCCAACATGGGGCTCGATCCCACAACCTTGAGATCATGACCTGAGCTGCTGAAATCAAGAGTCAGAAGCTTAGCCAACTGTGCCACCCAGACACCTCCAAACCCCAGTTATATTTGTATTTCATTCAGCCCCTGAGGAGAGTGAGGAGAAAAACAACCTCACCTCTGATAGTCTTCCAACGCCATTCCCTCCTTGAAAGCCGGGTAGAAGGGAACAGAGTAGGGACACTTCCTGTGGAGGTGAGCAAGAATGAGGTCGCCCACTCTGGGGTGGAGCTCCCAGATTCCAGATGCCACAACCGCAATGGGGAATGCTGCTTCATGGTGAGAGGCCACCTCCTCCTCTCCTTGTTTCTGGGGGAGCAGAGACAGGACCACATTAGTTACTATGAAGAGAAGCTTAAAGGCTGCGCCCCAGCCTCCCCCCATACCTCTGGCAACAAGGATTCTCACCACAAATTTCTCTGCCAGCTTGTACTGGACAAAGTCCAGGCCCTGTGGGTTCAGGGTGACGGACACAGAGCGCCCGCCACACTGAACGGGTTTTCCAGAGAGCAGGCTGTGGATCTTGTCGAAGATCTCCTTCAGCTTTGAGCCTGGGTATGGCGGAGATAAAGTTGGTTAAAAGACTCAACTGCAGACCACTCTGCTTCTCATCACTGCAATAAGCAGGCCTCTACAAAAAATCCAGCCATGCAGCCCTGCACAAGGTCAGAAGCTAAAGCAAAATACTGTTGCAGAAAAATATATGACACGCAAATAAAATATGTGTTGTCTGAGGTGCAGAAGTACATGAAACGTGGTACTATTTCAAAGGAATTCCTTGTTTGGGAAGAAACACATTCTGAAACTGACACACAGAGCGGGAAATGGTACGGAAACAGGTGTGGGATGGCTACAGATCCCATGTGGCCGACATCCTGAGAGGAGTCATTTGCATCTCTGGGAAAACCCTTCTAAAGGATCTTCCCAGCTCTCAATGACTCCCCCTTCTCTGGGACCTGCCTCCTTCCATCCTCAGATATGCCAAGGTGGGCTCACAATGGCTTTATTTGTATTCCGGATCCTGTGTACCCCAGTTCCAAGCTGGCTACAGTTTGATGAGGAGTGACTAGCTGAGCCAATCAGCCAACTGAATGAGTCACCTCCTGGAAGTGGCTGGCCCTGCAATACACGTGCTCATGAACACCAGGGCCTTGCACCTGCTGAGTGGTCCAAAGAACAGTGGTCTACCTAATATCAGAGATGTGCAGAGGGAAGATGAGAGAAAAGGTTCCTAGGGTTTCTAGCTCCTGAGACCTACCCCATTCCTGCCAGTAGGTTCTGAGAAACACCCCTGTAGCTTTAGAATAAATGCCTTTTTTTTTGGCCTCAGCAGATCTAAACTGGTCTCCATTACTTAAACCTTACCGAGATACCAAAATAGTAGCTCCCACCCCTGCTAAGTCATACTTCAGTACTACTTTACTGATGGTTTCAAAGGACCAAATTTCCTATCAGCCCCTTTCTCTGTGCTGCTCCAGTTAGGAAAGTCAGCTCCCAACCCTCTGCCTGGCATGGCCTCCCACATCCCATATGCCACACCAGCACCAGAGAGATTTAAATTCTGCTCCAAATCTAACCACTCATGGATGTCTGCCTTTCAAGAGGCAGGAATTAGACCATCCCTTTCTCCGTACTCAGCACGTACTGAGCACTGACTCTAGAGCATGTCTGCATCTGGCTCTTCAAAGACTTAACCATGATGGTGCAGACAAAGGAAACACAGGAAATACGCAGTAAAGTGAAGAACAGCAAAACTAGACCCTGATCAGAAGTGAAGAATGAAACAGGACTGGGGAGACTGAGTAGAGCAGTGACGGGGTGGCATGGCTGTCAGGTCAAGCTCACCCCCATTGCTGTTGGGAACAAAGGAAATGGCACTTTAAAGTCCAGAAGGTGATTCAGGTTTATTTATTTATACCTTGCCCTGATCCACAGAGAACTTCAGGCAGCAGGGTGATATGTAAATTCTGTCATAGCATCTCTCATGGTCAAGAACTGCAACTTGTCTACACTTTCTAGGCAACAAGTGAGTCAGGGGAACCGGGACCCAGGATAAGTCAGAGCAGATTTTCAGCTGTTCACACTCGCCAGCCACCGGGCAGCACGGCTTGTAACCTGGAAGCTTCCATATCACAGCTCTATAAAAACGAACCGTTGTTTCTGAATGAGAATAAGACATAACTTATACATGCCTGATCCAATGTCACTTGTTTGAACAGACTCTGTCTATAGGAACCTTACAGAGGAGTAGATCTGGAGTCTTAAAAAAAAATAACAAAATGAAGCAAAGGGCCACAGTCTTAACTCCTCTGACCAACCTGCAATGGTGGAGATTTGGCTCACTGGGATGGTGGCAGCCTTCTGGAGGTCCATCTTTATCTTTTTGGCCTGCCAGGAGAGAACAGTGAGAGAGCAGGCAGTGTTTGGAAGGGCTGAGTAGATGCCAGTAGGATTGGGGAATGTGACATACTAGCGACATTCTTTTGGGACAGGAGGCTGTTCACAGCACTACCAGGCCCAGAGGGTTCCCAACCTACAGCCCTCCCTACCTGACTGTCTTTGCTGTTGGTCAATTCCTCAAAGGCCAACACGCACTGACTAGAAGCGTCCTGCAGCTGTTGGTACCACTGCATTGTACTATCCTGTACCTTCACCTGGAGGTCTGAGAAAGAAGAGCGAGGCTTTCATAATAGCTAGCATTTACTCAACGCTTTTTTAAAAAATATGTATTTATTTAAGTAATCTCTTCCTCCAACGTAGGGCTCAAACCCACAACCCAAAGATCAAGAACCTCATACTCTTCCGACTAAGCCAGCCCGGTGCCCCTTCGCTGAACACTTAAAATAAGCCAGGCACTGTTCTAATCAGCTGATATAGATATTAACTGCTTTTATTGTCACAACAACCCTATGAAGTAGATACATTATCTTCATTTTCTAGATAAGGAAATAGGCATAGAAAGGTTAATTTGCCAAAGTCACATGGCCAGGAAGTAGAAAAACTACATTCCCACAGATCTGGCTCCAAAGCCAGCATTCTCAACCATTATGATATACTGATCCTCTTATGTATTAAGTGAGCATCTATTGTGAACATATTTATTTTACCCTTGATCTTAGCCAAAAGGCCGAAAAGCGATCGTGCGTTATTTTAAAAACTCAGAGCAGCTGGGGCACCTGGGTGGTTTAGTCGGTTAAGTGTCTCCCTTTGGGCAGTCCTGGGACTGAGTCCCGCATCAGGCTCCCTGCTCAGCAGGAAACCTGCTTCTCCCTCTCCCTCTGCTTACACTCTCTCAAATAAAATCTTAAAAAAAAAAAAAACCCAAAAAACTGGGGCGCCTGGGTGGCTTAGTCGTTGGGCGTCTGCCTTTGGCTCTGGTCATGATCCTGGGTCCTGGGATCAAGCCCCGTGTTTGGCTCCCTGCTCAGTGGGGGGCCTGCTTCTCCCTCCCCCTCTGCTGCTCTCCCTGCTTATGCTCTGTGTCTCTCTCTGTCAAATAAATAAAATCTTTAAAAAAACAAAAACAAAAAACTGCATTTAAAAAAACAAACACCAAAAAAACAAAAACCCCAAAACCTCAGAGAAGCAAAACTTGGGATAATACATCTACTAGAATGACACAGAATTTCAAGTCCTCATGGCTAGTGTCTGGCTCTGCATCAACCAAACTGAATGTAAATTCAGTAAAAATTCAGTACTGAATTTTACATAATCTAAAAGTTCTGGTATATCGTCCTGAAACTTAACACCGTTATTTAAACACATTCTTGTTTCCTTTCACATTCTGGGTTAAAGGACTGTATCCACGCCAACACCCACCTTCATTCTGTTTCCCTCCTAGGCCCTGGCTGGGAGCTGGGGTCTCTCTGGGGACCTCCGGCCCCTGCTGCATCTTTGACTCCTGCCGCTTTTCTTGGGCCGCCTCTTCATCCTGCCTCCTCTTGTCTTCACAGGCCTTGGCGATCTCCTGCTGCAAGCTTGTAAGGAGGTCCCGCATTTCCTGCAGGGCTCTCTCTGCCACAGCCTGGTCCTCTGCTGTGGGAAAGCCGTTCTGTCAGGGGGACAGAGGCAGAGCTTAGTGTCTGTTCCCTAGGCACCCGTGAAGCCAAATCACAACTTACACACAAGTCAACAATTTCTAAATTGGAACAGTTACACCAATGAAGTGCCCACGTTCAACATGTTGATACCTACTGCTTCCTGTTCTCTTAAAGGTAATACCGGATTTACCATCACATCCACAGGCAGACCTGAGTACGGATGCTTCCATGCTCTCACCAACACTGGTTGTGATAATTTTTTGAAAGTTTGTGACAACAGTCTAGATAAAATGATATTGTGTTTTAATATGCCTTAATTTTAGGGGGTGCCTGGGTGGCTCAGCTGGTTGAGCATCTGCCTCTAGCTCAGTTTGCGATCTCAGGATCCTGGGATTGAGTCCCATGTCTGGCTCTCTGCTCGGTGGGCAGCCTGCTTCTCCCTCTCCCTCTGCTGCTCCCCCTGCTTGTGCTGTCATATGAATAGATAAAATCTTTTTTTTTTTTTAAAGATTTTATTTAATTTTTTGAGAGAGAGAATGAGATAGAGAGAGCATGAGAGTGGGGAGGGTCAGGGGGAGAAGCAGACTCCCTGCTGAGCAGGGAGCCCGATGTGGGACTCGATCCCAGGACTCCAGGATCATGACCTGAGCCGAAGGCAGTCGCTTAACCAACTGAGCCACCCAGGCGCCCTGAATAGATAAAATCTTAACAACAAAACAAAAAAACTTAGTTTCAAATTTACCAATTGTTATTTCTCCTTTTACAGCTGCCTGTCTGGTCCTTTCCTCATTTTCTGTTAGTGGAATGGAGGTAGAGAGTGATTTATTTAACCTTTTTCCCACAGATATAAGAACTCTCTCTGTACCAAGGACAATAAATTTTGGTCTGCTTTAGATGTTAAAAATATGTTTCCTAAGTTATAATGCGTCTTTCAGTTTTGTGTACTCATATCTATTGATCCTTCCCATTGTTATGCCTCCACACCTTAACATAACTGAACTATTCACCTAGATTTTTTTCACTGAACATGATTTATTTTTGTTTGTCTCTTTGACAAAGATTATAGAGTTAATCAGATGAAAGAATGGTACAAATTTAATCTTTACCTTTTTAAAAAAATTTTATTTGACAGAGATTTATTTATTTCTGTCAAATAAATAAAATTTTTAAAAAATCAAAACTTTTAATCAAAACTTCATTGGTGCACCTCTCCTAAAAGCCTTCACTTCATTGGTGCAACTGTCCCCCTGGGCCTCCCTCTGCTGCTCCCCCTGCTTTAAAACAAGCAGGGGGAGCAGCAGAGGGAGAGGGAGAAGCAGGCTGCCCACCGAGCAGAGAGCCAGACATGGGACATGAGGGGAGCAGGAAAGGGAGTAGAAGGCTCCCCACTGAGCAGGGAGCCTGATGCGGGGCTTAATCCCAGGATCCTGGGATCATGACCTGAGCTCAAAGCAGACACTTAACCAACTGAGACACCCAGGTGCCCCTTAATCTTTACTTTTATGGTTCTAATTCATCTTTTCCCCACTGATCTGAAATGGTACCATTTTTTTTAAAAAAAAATTTTATTTATTTGAGAGAGAGAGAAGGCTCACAAGTAGGGGGAAGGGCAAAGGGAGAGGGAAAAGCAGACTCCCCCCTAAGCAGGGAGCCTGCCGTGGGGCTCGATCCCAGGACTCTGAGGTCATGACCTGAGCTGAAGGTAGACGCTTAACCGACTGAGCCACCCGCCTGCCCAGATCAAGAGTAGCATGCTTTTTCTACTGAGTCAGCAGGTGCCCCACGTATTCACTTTTTTTTCTTAAAGATTTTATTTTTAAGTAATCTTTGCAACCAACACAGGGCTTGCACTCATGACCTGGAGATCAAGAGTCACATGCCCTAGAGACTGAGCCAGCCAGGTAACCCTAATTTTTTTTTTTTTAAGATTTTTTAAATTATTTATTTATTTGACAGAGACAGAGACAGCAAGAGCAGGAGCACAAGCAGGGGAGTGGGAGAGGGAGAAGCAGGCTTCCCGCCACCAGGGAGCCCGATGTGGGGCTCGATCCCAGGACCCCGGGATCATGACCTGAGCCAAAGGCAGACTGCCAATGACTGAGTCACCCAGGCGCCCTAAAATTTTAATTAAAATTCAGTTCTGGGGCGCCTGGGTGGCTCAGTCGTTAAGCATCTGCCTTCAACTCAGGTCATGATCCTGGGGCCTGGGATCGAGCCCCACATCGGGCTCCCTGCTTGGCGGGAAGCCTGCTTCTCCCTCTCCCACTCCCCCTGCTTGTGCTCCTACTCTCGCTCTGTCAAATAAATAAATTAAAAAAAAAAAAAATTCAGTTCTTCAGTCACAGTAGCCATATTTCAAGTTCTCAAAGGCCATACAGCTAATGGCTACTGTATTGCAGAGCATAAATATGGAACATTTCCATCACCACAGAAAGTTCTGTTGGATGGCACTGTCCTCAAGTTACCAGTTCACAGGAAATACAGGTAATAAAGAAACCTAATATACCACAGGGTTAGGGTTAGCAATTGGATTCTGGAGTTTTCCAGAATGTAGGAAATTTTATAGAACCAATGATCCAGACTCTTTGATAATTAAATGGCAAGGAAAAAGAAATAAGGGATGCAGAGTCTTGAGATTAAAAGACTTAACTAAGAGGGGCACCTGGGTGGCTCAGTCGTTAAGCGTCTGCCTTCGGCTCAGGTCATGATCCCAGGGTCCTGGGATCGAGCCCCGCATCGGGCTCCCTGCTCCGCAGGAAGCCTGCTTCTCCCTCTCTCACTCCCTCTGCCTATGTTCCCCCTCTCACTATCAAATAAATAAATAAAATCTTAAAAAAAAAAAAAAAAAGACTTAATTAAGAGACTTAGACCAAAAGGTTGAAACTTGTGTAGATGTTAATGTTCCAACCAACTGTTAAAAAAATTTTAGGGGAGGGGCGCCTGGGTGGCTCAGTTGGTTAAGCG